>NC_143514.1:13486782-13786782 GCF_031878675.1 Megascapheus bottae
TAGGCAAGGCTTTCCAGGCTCTAATACAAATGTCATTAATTTGCTCATACACTTCCGGTGGATACCCTGTTTGAACATTAGCAAATCTTCCCTGCCCCAGAAGCATGTCCCTGTCCCAGGGTCTGTGACCATTTGCTTGATTAATTGCTGCCTGTTCATTGGAAAACTCCAACACAAAAGCTCGCCAGTCCAAGTATTGCCCTGGGCTCAAACAGGCATGAGTAAATCCGGCCCAGTCAGAAGGGGTCATACAATTTCTCTTCAAGGCCTCTACCTGAGCCACTGTAAAGGAGGCAGTTATGCCATACGTTCGAACTGACTCAGCCAAGGACTTAACCACTTTAAACTCAAGTGGCTCATGATATCTCTGTTGGTTTTGGTCCTGAAAAACTGGACAAGCCAATTCTGTGTGAACTGTACTCCACATCTCAGGGCAAAATGTGTGACCAACTGCCCCCTGCTGATAAGGAGGTGGATTAAAGGGTGCTGAGGCAGCGGCTGGAGGATCCTTCTCAGGAGCCTCCTCCCCTATATTCTTCTTACTGCTCTGCTTCCCCTTCTCTCGTTTTAAACGAGTCTTCCGCATTTGTTGTATCAAGGCCTGTACTTCCCCATCGTCTTCTGAGCTGCTTAGATCAGACCCTCCTTCCTCTTTAAACCCAGACAGGTCAGGGTAAAGTCTTTTGGACGCTTTCCCTTTCTCGCTAAGTGAATTTTCACTGTACGCCTTTTCAGATCTTTCCTCCTGCAGCTGTTCTAGCGCTGACCATCCATTTTCCACAGCGTCACAACAGTGCTGGTCTTGAAGACACCCCCTAATCATTTTCCAAATGGTTCTCCATTTTCCACAGCGTCACAACAGTGCTGGTCTTGAAGACACCCCCTAATCATTTTCCAAATGGTTCTAACTCCAGCTTTTAACGTGCCTTGCTCATAAGCAAAGTCCAAATCCTTCCCTAATTTATCCCAAGAAGCTACTGTAAGATTCCCTGATACAACAAACCAAGGAGCCACAGTTTCACACTCATTAAGAAATCCTTGCAGTGTACCCTTTCTTAGTTTTAGCCCCTTAGAACGCAATAGTTCATCGAGGGCCAGAAAAATTGGATGTGACATCGTGGCGCCCATCTTCAGTTAAGAAAATTGTCACTTTGTTACGCTTGCACTTTTCCTTTATTTTTGTTTCTCCCCGGGTTGCCGCTCTCTCTCTTATCTACAGAGTAGAGCCCCGAACTATGCCCGCTTTGACCGCAGATTCCCACTTACCTGGGAACTTTCCGGTGCACCGCACCACAAGGAGTTCTGAATCCTCTGTATAAGTGTTTCCCCGTACGGGCCACCACTTGTCGCTTCCGCCTCGACCAGCAAGGAAGACGCGACACAAGATTCTTCTCCAAGTGGTTTATTCAGGAACCCTTAACAAGCTTCTTCCTTTCCCCTTCTTTCTTCTTTCTTTTTTCTCTTCCGTGACTATCCCTGGTCTGATATGACCTCCGCCTGGCCAATCCTGAAAAGCCACGTGGGAGATGCCGATAGGGCCAACTACGAGCAAACAAGCCAGAAGCCAAAACTTAGCCATATAAGGAGTTGTTTTCACAGAGAGCACTCGCCGTTGGGATGGCGGAAGGTGGAAACTGGTGCCATCTTTAAGGCGCAGCCCTCGCAGATCCCCACATTTGGGTATATTAATATTTGCTAGAAATTCATTCTTCTAGATTCTCAAATTTGTTGGTGCAAAGATTTGAAAAGTGTACCCTTATAATATTCTGGATCTTGGAAATTTCTGTCGTGATAGTTCCATTCTCATCCCTGATTTTGTTTATTAGCCTGTGCCTCATTCTTTTTTTTTTTTTTTTTTTTTGGTAAGATTTGCTAAATGTCTGTCAATTTTGTTAATTTTTTCAAAGAACCAACTCCTTGTTTTGTTGATTCTATGTTTTTTTTGGACTCTAATTCATTTAATTCTGATTTAATTTTAATAATTTTTTCCTTCCACTTAATTTGGTTTGTCTTTTTTTTTCCAGGAGCTTAAGTTTCATCATTAAATTTTTGGTTTGAGACTTCTCCTATTTGTTAATGTAGGCACACAGAGCTATAAATTTCCTTCTGAGTACTGCCTTCGCTATGTCCCAAAGGAGCTGGTATTTTTTGTGTTCCTTTTTATTAAATTCCATAAACTTTTAGACTTCAGTTCTCATCTCTTCAATGACCCACTGTTGTTTCAACAATATGTTGTTCAATTTCCATGAGCTACAAGATTTTTCTTGGTGGCATTTGGTGTTGAGATCCAATTTTATATCATTGTGGTCTGAGAGAATTTAGGCCATAATTTTAGTGTCTCTGAATTTGCGTAGATTTGCTTTGTGCACTATTTGATCTATTTTATAAAATGTTCTATGTGCTGCTGAAAAGAACCTATATCCTGGCATTGCTGGGTGGAACAATCTGCAGAGATCTATTGGATCTAGTTGGTATATGCAACTGTTCAATTTTGAAGTTTCTCTGTTGAGTTTTTCCCTTGTTGCTCTATCCAGAGATGACAGTGGTGTGTTAAAGACACCAATAATCACCTTGTTTGGCTCTGTGTGTGTTTTTAGTGTAAATAACATTTGTTTGATGAAGTTGGGTGTCCCAACATTTGGTGTGTAGATATTTATATTGGTTATATTCTCCTGAAGAAGAGATCCCTTTACTAGTATGTAATAACCATCCTCGTATCTTTTTACTAATTGTAGTTTGAAATCTGTTTTATAGCCAATGTCGCGGCAGCCTCTAGTGTGTGCTCAAAACTGTCTTCTAAAGTAAGCTGTCTGATTTTTTTCCAAAGTGGCCGAGATCTCTGTGTTATTACAGCTTACTTGAAGTGACTCTTCAACCATAAACTTTTTGCTAGAATGCTAAAACTGATATCTTGTCAAGAGCTCAGATAGACTCAATTTGAACCTCTGCCATCTTCTCAGAATCCCTGCTTGCTCTAACATTTGAGCCACAGTTTCACTTTCAGCTTTTTGATAGTCAATTGGAGATATGAATCTTACTAGGTTTTCTTTTCTGCTTGAACTGTGATCTTCAGGTCTCAGCTTCCTGTGTAAGTGGGATTACAAGCATAGGCTAAAGGCACCTGGATTCAAAGCCATCTAACAATGGCTTGAGGTTTAAACAAGCTCTTTCCTTTCTTGTCCCTGTTGCTTGATTTTGATAGGTCTCTGTTGCTAATAAGATACAACGTAAACTAACATTATGGTCTATTTCCACCAAAGCTCTTCTCTGTCTCTTAATATTTTATAAAGAAGAACAATTCCTTTTAACTTAGTTTTGGATTAATATTTCATAAGGTAGTTAATTATTTCAACTTAATTTTAAGGTAGTTAATTGGTACTAATTGTCATTAATGGTAGTTAATCATTCAATTTAATTAGTTAATTTTGAATTAATAATTTTATAAGGTAGTTAATTATTTTTTAGAAATTACCTGTTTAGGGCTAGGGGTTTGGCCTAGTGATAGAGTGCTTGCACAAAGACCCAGGTTCGATTCCTTGGTAAAAACATACATAGAAAAAGCTGGAAATGGTGCTAAGGCACAAGTGGTAGAGCTCTAGCCTTGAGAAAGCCCAAGGACAGTGCTCAAGTCTTGAGTTCAAGCCCCAGGACTAGCAAAAAATATTACCTGTCTAAAACTTCAAATTATTTTTTGTCAGTCATGGAGCTTGAACTCTAGGCCTGGGTGCTGTCCCTGAGCTCTTCAGCTCAAGGATAACCTCTACCCCTTGAGCCACAGTGCCACTTCCGTTTTTCTGGTGGTTAGTTGGAGATAAGAGTCTCACAGACTTTAGTGCCTGGGCTGGCTTTGAACCACAATCCTCAGATCTCAACCTCCTGAGTAGCTAGTATTATAGCCATGAGCCACTGTGCCTAGCTATTTTAGATATTTTTAATTCTATGTATACTTAAAACTTATACATGTCTCAAATACTTTAAAAAGAAAAAAATGTGCTTTTTCTTATGTTGGTTATATATATATATGTATGTATCATAAAGCATATCATTTCAACCAGATTTTAATCTGAAGATCATTAATTCATTCCTATGTATTTTGTGTTTTTGTGTGTGTTCTAGTACTAGGGCATGATTTCAGGGCCTGCGCTTTTTTGCAGCTTGTTTGCTCATAAATGGTGGATTAATAATTGAGCCATGCCTCTACTCCATAAATATGATTTAAAAATAATTGTTCTTAATATTTTAAAGAATTTCACCTTAATAGGTGAGAGGGCTCTTGCTTGTAAGTCCAGCTGTACAAGAACTGCAATTCTAGATCAGGCTGTCTCCCCACTTTCCCAAATGTTTATGAGACAATGTCTCAATAGAAAATGCTGCCTGTGGTAGTGTGTCATTTCAATTCTGATGAGCGGTTTCCAGGCAGGTCTGAGCAAAAAGCAAGACCCTATTTCAAAAATAACAAAAGAAAAACAGGCTGGAAGCATGGCTCCATTGGAAGAAACCTTTCTCACAAGTACAAATCCCTGAGTTCATACCTCAGTATCCCTCAAAGTAAAAAAAATAAAAATAAAAAAGTGTGTGTGTTTTGCACCTGTGATTAAATGTAACTTTTAAGTTCATGCTCTGTTCACAAACTTAATTTCTTTTGCATAATTTAATTAAGATAAAATGGCAATTAAATATTTTAAGTGTAAAATCATATTCTAATTATATTACATTCCTTTAAATGGTTTGAAATTGTTATAATTCTGTAGAATTATTTTATGATCTCTAGTTATGAGACAGGGCAAATGTTTTATTCGCATCTTGATATAAAGAAAAATGGCTCATAAGCCAATGAAAACATTTATTTTCAATAGGTATCCAATATGGAAAAGAATTGTTATATAAACCAAGTTTCATAGGTTAAGAAAAACTCACAAGCAGAAGAAATGGCAGTTCTTCTAAAATGATGTTGACGATGGTCAACTTTTATAAGGGCATGTGTCTTCAATTTCTACAACTGTGTTATTTTACAACTCTGGGCACAGAAAGTTCGATGCAGAAAACTGATGGCATTATTCACGGTGACAAAAAAAGACTGTGACAGACAAATGATTCATCTCTGTCATGCAGAAAAGTTCATCTCAAACATTAATTTTTAATTTATTAGCTTATATCTTGAAAAATTTATTTTAGTAGGACTGATTGCTTATACAGACATACATACATACACATACATATATGTGTGTTTGTACCAAATTGACCTTCTTGAAACTATTTTATTACTTTATTGAGCCTCTTCACTAATGAACTGAATGAAATTCTTGGTAGTGTTTCTTTTTAACTGAGATTTATGCTTTTAATGAAGTTACACTTCAATTTATGTGGTATATACAAAGACTGGTGTCAGCTTTGACTGGCAGTTGTCAATCAATGTAGAGATTGTGTGTGCATGTGTGTGTGTGTGTGTGTGTGTGTATGTGTGTGTGTATGCATGCCTTTGTGTATATCTGTGTGCATGTATGTGCAGGCACATTCAATACGTGTCATACATTCATTAAATTCTGATCCTTTCATTTCTCCTCTCTACTCTGCTCCAATTCATAACGAGCAACACACATATCCCCTGCCTGCTAGTGATCTCTTGCTGTAGGATCACTGCCTGAACCTGGAATTACCTTGTTCCCACATCTCAGATGAATTTGTGATGGAAACCTTTTCTGCTTTGGAACTCAGGAGTGGGTCCCTTTGCTCCCACAACAGCTATAAATTACATAATATAAAATGTATATATATAAATAGAAGTATATCATTATTTTTTTGCCAGTCATGGGGCCTGAACTCAGGGCCTGGGTACTGTCCTTAGACAATTTTTGTTCAAGGCTATTGCTCTGCTACTGAAGTCATGGCACCATTTTCAACTTTTTCTGTGTATGTGGTACCAAGTAATTGAACATAGAGCTTTATGCATGCTAGGTAAGCACTCTACCACTAGGCTACAATACCGGCCAGAAATATATCATTATTAAGAAATATATTTATGCATATGTAAATATATATTCATATATTTCCTATAGTACTTGTCACTTTATATTTAACATTTATTTCTTTGTCTATTATCTCTACTAGATCTTCTGTGAGTATGGTGATCATTTCTTGGTCATTATTGGAGTTCTCACAACTCAAGAACATTTTGTTGAAGATGTTTAATCCCCACTTAGGAATTAAAAATATGTGAAGATTAGTGAAAAGTTTGGAGACTTTATCAATACCATATTCTGTCCTACTAAAAGTCAGCACAGGTAGATTCATATATAGTAGATACGGATCAAACCTAAAGATGGCCCTTGACATATGGAATATTTTCAGCTGAAGGAACTTGGGAAAGCAACTGTAGTAGAGTGGTTTTTCTGATATTACCTTGCTTTTCTTCCTGGAAGGTGCAGGTGACCCCATATGACATGGGCCCTCCTGTATCACAGGGAGGAAGCATCTTTATTCTTGGAGAGGTAGGAAGAAGAAAAAATCCTGAAAGGCTGGGCCTTGCTGTTTTCCTACTTTGCTACCATTAGACTGTACCCTTTGCACTTCGTCCTATTTCTCCAAGACTGCCCACTCTCCATTATTTTCAATATAAAATTGCCTTTCCCATTTCTGCAGCTCTTAATGAATGAATGAATTTATTTATTTTGCCAGTCCTAGGCTTCAGCTCAGGGCCTGAGCACTGTCCTTGGACTTTCTCAAGGATAGAGCTCTACCATTTGAGCCTTAGCACCACTTCCAGCTTTTTTCTATGTATGTGGTACCGAGGAATCGAACCCTAGTCTTTGTGCATGCTAGGCAAGCACTCAACCACTAGGCCAAACTCCCAGTCTCAGCTCATACTTTCTTTATGAGGGAATTCAGTGTCATATAAAAAAGTTTTTATGAATAAGCTGCTCTTATTAATGTGTTTTTTAATTACTTCCTGGGACTCACCAATGAACAAGTGATACATAGGCAAAGGTGTTTTTTCTCCCTTTCCTACAAATGCAATTTGGATAAATCCATGTCATTACAATATTAAGGAATATAAGGCAACCCTGCTATGACTTTTTTCAGTCTTGTCAATTTATTTACCTTATTTGATTCATTCCTTCTCATGAGTGGGGTTGAATCACTACTTCAGCTACAATATAATGAAAATGGCAGAAGACACTTTGGCCTTCTTAGAAATGCTTCTATTAGTTAATATAGTGGATCAATAATTTAAAACTGAAATCCAGAGTTTTTATTGTTGTAGAAAACCACACTGTCTCCTCCTAGGGGCGGGAAACCTTTTTCCTGTCAAAGACCATTTGGATATTTGTAACATCATTGTAGAGTCCATAGAAACTTATCAACGGAATTAGTTGTTGGGCAGCTGATGAGCAGCATATATGGCTGTTCTGTATGTACCAAATGGTTTTGTAATAGGCAGGAAGATCACTACTCTACCCCTGCTGGTCAAAAGATAGTAATGACAACAAGAAGAATGAAATAATTTTGCATCATCATAGTTCAGAAGCTGCTGCTTTGCTGGTTTTTTTTTTTTTTTTTTTTTTTTTACTATAGAAAGTCAGGTTCTCATGGAATCTACACTGGTGCTAACTCCAGCTGGTATAGATTTCATTCTTTTTAAACAGGTGAAAAATAGTTTCTGGGAATACTGTTATTAATCATTATTATGGTGATGTTTTTTTAAATTTTGCTTTTAATCAGGTATGATTTCTTATGGTGCTGCAGCAATCCATTTAACTGTAGCCTAGAGACACACAATGAAAACAATTAGCATATGTATATATGCCATATTTTCTTGATTCATTCATCCACTGAGTGGCATCTGGATCGATTCCATATTGTGGCTATGATAAACAATGCTGCAACAAGTATGGTGGATTGATTGTAGCCTGGTTTGTGAATGATTGGATAGATGCCCAGGAGTGGGACTGTTAGGTCACAGGGAAGCTCTACGTTTAGTCTTTTGAAGGACCTCCATATCACTTTCCAGAATGGTTGAACAAATTTACATTCCCACCAACAGTATGGTAGTGTTCCCTTTTGATCATATCTCTGCCAGTGTCTGTTATTATTAATTTTCTTGATAATGACCATGCTAATTGGGGTGAGAGATGATGGGTCTCTATATCTCTATCAATCAATCTATCCATCTATCCATCTATCTATCTATCTATCTATCTATCTATCTATGTAGATACACACACACACACACACACACACACACACACACACACACACAATGGAATTCTATGTTTCCATCAGAAAGAATGACATTGTCCCATTCATAAGGAAGTGGAAAGACTTGGGAAATTTATTTTATTTTATTTTATTTTGCCAGTCCTGGGCTTGAGCTCAGGGCCTGAGCACTGGACTTTCTCAAGGCTAGAGCTCTACCACTTGATCCTCAGCACCACTTCTGGCTTTTTTCTATGTATGTGGTACTGAGGAATTGAACCTGGGTCTTCATGCATGCTAGGCAAGCACTTTAACCACTAGGCCAAACTCCCGGCCTTAGAAAATTTATTCTAAGAAAAGTAAGCCAGGCCCAAAGAACCATAGGCTGAATGGTTTACCTCATTGTAATAACTAGACTGTGCCTCTAACTCTACAACTAAACCCAATGGACAGTATATTTGTATTTGGTTATTTGAAATTGGATAAGGAAGGGGGGAAAACAAGATGAGAGGTGGGGGTGGGGAGAGGGAAATGGGGACCAAGACATGTGAAAGGGTATCAATGTATGGGAATTAATGCACCATCTATCTGGCAAATATCATGTAACCCTTCTATTAATTACAATAAAAATATATGAAAAAAAGAAAAATAATTATACCTGGACACAATTAAACAGCAAACTAAACATTCATACAATGAGAATAAAGAAGGATATTCTTAGGAGAGGATTACTAGCGCTCAATAGCTATGTGCATAACATCATATAAAATGATGCTTATTGAAATGAACTCCAAGGAATAGAAGTAAAACATTTTATATTATTCTGTTTTCACTTCTTTTCTTTTTTGTTTGATTCATTACCTTCTATTTGTATTGTTGCTATTTGTATTTCTGTACCCTTTGTCTTGTATATAAGTTTATCTGATATGGGGATTGCAAGGGAAAGCACAGAAATGGGGGGGTTGTGCACAAAGGGTGAACCATTTCAGCTCAGTGACACCTGACACTCACACTCTGGGAGAAATGAATTCTACAACCTGGGCAAGAGGGAATCTGGGAGGGGAAGAACTTGGAGAGAATGAGGGAAGAGGGAGCCATTGTTCAGAAGGAAATTAACTCATTACCTGAATCATGTAACGTCTCTGCACACCACCTTAAAAGAAAACAGTATTAGTATTTTATATTTAGTTCTAATTCTCAATTCTCAACCATGTGTCATTGTACTATATTTCTGCAGTGACTCCCTGATTAGTGAGTCACAGGTGCTGCTGTTATGTTCTTGGAATCAATATCTGAACAAAAATAAAGTCAACATGTTCTCTTACTAGTTACAATGAATTTCCAGGTACCATACAAATCATGAAAATAGCCAGTGATGGCAGATGTTACCAATTACTTGGTATTTCTGAATTTGGAAAAACAAAATTGAGCATTTAATATGCATACTAGAGAGTATATAGAGTTTGATTCTTTCCTGTATGTTTAAATTTGTGAAGAAATGATGGCAAAAAGGAAAACAATGAAGCATTCTTAGGCAATAATGTAAAATTGCAGTCTTAATATTAAAGGAAGGACATATACACATTGCAGTTTTGCTGTAGCTAATTTTGACTTATGGTGGTTGTGTTTTGAGAGCTGTGATATGATTTTTAAAGGCAAAGAAGTGTCCTAAAGCTTTCCCAATAGGAAAGAATATTCTGAACACATCCTGTCATCAATCTTGTGGATCATTTGTTTTGAACACTGGAGAGGACCAGCATTCATATTGTTTACAACTGCCTCCTTTGACCCAGTCTTTTTTAGTTCTATGTCAGTGTGTCGCAAGAATTTTAAATGAATTTCACTTTGGTGCCATATCTCATAAAATTAAAGAGAATATTTTATTGCTATCTATTTTGATAATGAGAAATGTCAGTGGGGAGAAACTCATTAGCTAGTAAAGAATGCTATCTCATAGACCATTAATATGAAATGCTAGATTATGAAAGTAACTAGATTTTCTTTTCCCTAAAAGCATTATCTATTTTTATTCCACACAGATTTTTCAGACACTAAAAAGACTAATAGCAATTTGTAGTGATTTTACTTTACCTTTGGCTTTTCTATTTCTGAGATTAGCTTAGGCTGGCCCTGAATTCACTGTGATCCTCCTGCTTCAATGATTTGAATACTGAGATTAAAGGTATATATCACTACACTCAGTCTAACTTAAATTGTTTACTATTTAAGAATTTCAAAAAAAAATGACAAGCCATCCTTGGAGGGAGAAAAATCAGTAAATTAAAATTGGGCTAAGAAAAACTGATCTGAGAGTTAATGCTACTTATAAGGAGAAAATCTGTGATGACCACCTCTAAAATAGCTAATCTGGTTCTCTGGTGATCCTCACCTTCTGCTAGGTAACTCTTTGCCCAGTGCCTTCTGCATTGTAGAAGTGGTGGTATATCACTTTCAAGAGCAGGGATCATTTCTTCTGCCTTTCTCTCTCTTCTCCCTTCTCTTTATATCAAATAATATACCTTAGCTGGGCACCAGTGACTCATGTCTGTAATCCTAGGGAAGCAGAGATCTGAATATCATAGTTTGAAGACAATTTCGGCAGAAAACTCCATAAGGCTCTTAGCTCAATTAACCAGCAAAAAAGATGGATGTGAAGCTGTGGCTCAAATAGTAGAGTGCGAGTGTTCAGTGAAAAAGTGAAAAGGCAATGCTTAGACACTGAGTTCAAGCCCCAGTACGTACACACACACACACACACACCACCCTGATGCAAGTCAACTGCTCTGTTCTTTTTTTCACATATTTTTAATTGTAATTAACAGAAGGGTTACATTATATTCACCAGATAGAAGGTGCATTACTTCACCAACATTGATACCCTTTCTCATGTCTTGGTCCCCATTTCCCTCCCCCCATCCCCACCTCATCTTGATTTCTCCCCCTTCCCTATCCTATTAAAAAATAACCAAATAAGCATATATACAATATATCAGATAACAAGGTAAAATACTGTAACCATATGAGATAACCAAGGGATGGCAAAAGAGATGAGAGATAACATAGTGCATTAAGGATAACAATCACTCATTATATGGCTTTTGTTTCTCTATTCTGGAGGTCCTATTATTTAGCATCATATTACATGGCCTTATGTCTCTAGGTTTTGTTCTATTGTAAATCTCTGCTAGGAGATCCCAAGGTTTCATATGATGATTATGACAAATGAGGGAAACCATTGAGCCTATGTTCCTTTGAGTCTGGCTTACTCCAATTAATAATTTCCTAACAAATGGGGGGATGTCATTCTTTCTGACAGCAGCATAGAATTCCATTGTGTATAAATACCACATCTTGTTGATCCACTCATCAACTGACAACTGCTCTGTTCTGAGAAGGCACTCATATCCATGTGTGGAGGCGCTGAAGTTGCTAGAAAAGTTAGTAAGAAATGAAACTGACTCCCGAGGGAGCTAACTGGGGGCATATATTCCAGCCTCTGTCAGGCCTTCAAGTAAGTTTCACTTCAGTTTACATCTGAATGGTAGCCTTAAGAGATATCCTAAACAAGAATCGTACTGCTAAGGTACATTAAAATTCCTGATCCACAGATCATGGGCATAATAAACATTTTTGGTCTAAGCTACCAAATTTTACAGTAATTGGTTATATAGGTATGGGTTGCCAAAACCAAACATAGCTTCACATGTGCATGTATGGATGTACTTGTATATACAGAGAGCTGTGTGTAAAAAAATATCTTGCTTGTTTTTGAGCCCTAGGGATTCCCAACTTTTCCATCCTGACAAGATTTATGAGAAGAAATAAAGCAGAAGTTTCATTCCCAACTTTTGTGTGGTGGCAGCTCAGAACTGGAGGCTATGAAGTATGAATATTACCATGACAGGTTCTGTGTATAGGGACTAGAATCCTTGCCAGTTTATCTCCTCCTTGAAAGGATGAGATAGGTCATTAAGGGATTCAGAGTCATACAACTGAGCCATTCATATAGGTTATAGAGGTTGTCTTCTAAACATAAATCATGGCATTCAAATTGAGGAACCATTCTGTTAGGTTCTGCATATATATATATATATATATATCTTCATGTTGTTCAGGTAAGGTGTATTAATATTGAATGTCACCAGAACAAATTATAACTGGGTGACTTAAATCTACTGAGGTTTATTCTGTCATAGTTCTAGAAGCTAGAATTCTGATGTCATAGAATCAACAGGATACTAGGCAAAAAATAATCTTTCCTGCTTGGTTCTAGCTTCTGGTGTCTGAAGGTATGTCTTGGTTCCTGGTAGCATAAACCCCATTTCTGCCTCTGTCTTCACATGGTCTTCTCTTCTGTGTCTGAGCATACTCTCTCCCTCTTATAAGAACATTTGTCATTAGTTTTGGGGTACATTCTAAATTCATAATAAATTCATCTCAAGAGTTTTAAAAATTGAAATGGCAATGTCATCAAAAACTAATGTTTTATTGTTATCATTCCCTAGTATATTCTGATACCATTTATTATACTCATTTATTTTCATTTTAAATTTGATAAAGTTTAATGGTAATGAATGAAGGCAATGAATAAAATTTCCCTCTGGGTTGTGCATCAAAAAATAATTTTAAAAATTATATTTTTATTATCTTTAGCTGTTTGAATGGATTACTGTTCAACAAATCAATTTATAAGTACAATGTGTCTGGATCACTATCATCCCTTTCATCATTTTCATGCATCTCTTCCAACAACTCCTACCCTCAATTTTCTTAATTTCATAGATAGGCATTGGATATATTATGACTGCATGTTCTCCTCCCTTCTTCTCTTCATTCCTGCAGTCTCTCCCCTTTACCCTTCACCCAATCTTTCAAGTACCAATTTCCTGGTATTCATTTTGTTGGACTGTGAGTTAGTTTCTCTAAGAAATTACCTCATTTGAATTCTCCCTTGCTAATCATGCTTTGGTTAATACATTTGTGTACACTTGCATATAACCCTGATGTGTTTACCTGAAACATAAATGAGTTATAGCTTCACATATTCATTGCAAGATTTTAACTTGAGTACATCTGCAATGTCTACTTCCCCCAACTCTGTCTGCATAAATCAGATCAGCTTCACAGGTTCTGAAGATTCAAACATTTTAGAAAGCCACTGCTCAACCCATTGCATAATGCAATGTCTCAGAATGTCCCATAGGCTGTGCAGGCTATCCTAAGATTATCCTAAGATTCTTAGTGACTAGAAAGACTGTTGTTTATTGGGCTATTAACTCGATTGTAATTGGGGGGTTAGATGAAGAGTTGCAGCACCAGCAATTGCTTTCTTGTTCTATAGACTTAATGAAAGAGAGGTGAGGTCTATGTCTATCATTATAACAAAGGGAAAGTGATGAACAGAGGGGAACAACTCTGGAAACAAAATGAAACTCACATATGCCACATATTTCAGTCAGAAATGGTCTGAATCTCTGCTTATAGAATAAGACATTTTTTCTCCTAATTCAAAGTTAAGAAAAACCTATAGAAGAAGGCAAAACAAAACTATGGGAAAGTTTACATGGAATAAATTCTATTCAAAATAACATACAAACTCTGCATATCTTAAAAATTCAGGGTAGGAATAAAAGTAAGATATGGCATGGAATTTTAGGACACAAGAACAGACATAATATTATGCAAAGACCAAATTCCCATGCTTATTTTAAATGAATAACTTTTAAGTGTATGTATTTCACAAAATCATGTTACTGTAGTTTTACAGATTCTATGACAATACTATCCAATAGATCATCACTATAGATCATAGAGTTTTGAAAAAGCTTCAGCAAGGCTTTGTTTTAGAAAAAAGGACTAACGTAAGGATAAATGGAGAAGTTAGAATATATACGTACATAGGCTTTAATATTTCTTCCTGCCTCTGTACTAATACCCTTTTGCAACATCATTGAGAGGAAAGTTGACTTCTCTAATAACGAATCTGGAAGGGCCTTGTGACTTGCTTTGAGCTAGAGAATGCAGTAGAAATGATATGCTTTTGTTGTTTTTTGGCCGGAGCCAGCCAGCAGCAAGGCAGGATTCCTGATTCAGGAAATGAGGATGAGAAAAAGACAAGAAACAGATGGGGTCAGGAGGGCTACAGCCAAAGACTATAGCCTAAGGCTGTAAGCTTAAGACTGCAGCCTTGTTTTATTTATAGTTCCAGTCTTATATGCTCTCTTAAACCCAAAAAACTGTCAGGTGTTACATTTTTACCAAGTGGTAATCAAGTCTCAGCAGAAAGTGATAAAGCAATAAATCAATAAAGCCAGGAAGTTCACAATACTGATGATATAGCTCAAAGTTCATAGGCAAGGTGTCAGACATGACAGCTCATTTCTGTGGGTGGTTATCTTCCTCAGTGATGCAGATCCATGGGCCAGCCTGACCCCTCATTCGGCTCCCAACAGTTTTTGATCCTGGTGCTTGAACTTAGGGTTTGCACACTTTTCCTAATTCTCTTTCTGCTTAAGACTACTGCTCTACCACTTGAGCCACAGCTAATCTTCAGGCTTTTTTTTCTGAGAAGTTTGTTGAAGATAAGGGTCTCACAGACTTTTCTGCCTGAGCTGGCTTTGAACCACAATCCTCAGTTCTCAGCTTCCTGGCATTCGGCTGATTGAGTACTTTTGAGTCTAGGCTTAGGCAGATTTTGTAGTGTCCTCTTCAGATTCTGGACTCTTTTCCTTACAGAGGCTTGTGTATCTTGAAATAGCTCAATTGTATAATTTAATGTAAGGGTTTCTTTAAAATAATTGATCTAAAAGTAGTCACATAAACAATCGTGATACAGGTTTAATCCTTGGTGATCATAAAAACTGTATGAGTAATTTAGTATAAGAGAAAGAAAAGGACCACTTTCATTAATACATACTAATTGTACAAAGTAATGGGTTTTATTATGACACTTTCATATATCCATCTAACGTACTTTGATAATTTTTAATATTTCTATTAATTTCTTTGGTCTTTCTTTCTCCTCTTGCTAGTTGTTTTCCTTTTCCCAGATACTTCTATTTTCATGTTGAAAGAAGTTTTTTTGAATAAAATAGCAAATTTTGTTAAAAAGCATTTTATAAACAGAATATTAACCAGAAAGAAATTATAACTCACTATGGCATTGAGGTAGGCTCCTTGTTAAAGGGAATAGTAATTAATTCTTTTGTGTGGTGTCAGAGTAATTACATTAATGTAACCATGTCTGGTCTTCCTTTTTGTTCTTAAGCTTTGCCTCATGACTTATGTATGGAGTTCTCATACATAAGCAGAAAGTCTTTCCCTTTCTCTGGTTCTGAGTTTGCTCATGTGATATGTAGATACATATGTAAAGGTTAGAAAAAATGCTTGCACCTTGCTTTCTCTATTATTGAACTTCTGCCTTTCCCATGGGACCAGGACTGGGTTTATTTGCTGGAAGATGAGAGAAACATGTGAAAAAGAGTCAGGCTTTTCTGCTGATCATCAGCTGACTTTAGATTTGCAAGTTAACCCATTTGTGACCTAGTGGCCTGTCTAATCCAAATTGGTCATGCATGGACTTGATTGTAGTTTATTATCTGCATTACTGTGGCCACAAATAACTGCTATATATCTCATTCAAGATTTTCTTCTTTAGGAGTACATGAGGAATCTACACTGTTAATTTCAAGGACACTTTATCTTGGATTCAGATGGTTTAACTATTAGCATCCAGAGTCTTTATAATTTGGCTGATAGAATTACAATTGTCAGTTTAATGATGAGGGTCAGTAAGACAGACATGTATTTTAGGGCTATGGTGTCTGCTTCTTGTACAAAGAGTTTAAAGCCAAGTGCCAAGAGTTAATTACCAGGGAACAAGTACATAGACAGATTTTTCTTTTTATTAATGGAACACAGAAAAACTGGATTATAATAAATTCCAGTGGACTTGAGACAAAAGCTCTAAGTGACATTTTAGATTGTCTCCTTGTACTGAGCCTTAGGTCAAGAGGGATTTGAAAAGCTTTCTCCTCTAAAGGCTCTCTTGGTACATAAGTTGCTCATGAATTTTTTGAGTATTTCTTTTTATTCTATATAATTACATTTTTTGCTTGCTCTGAAATATTGGAAAGCCACCTAATTCTATTTTTTGTGTGCCAGTGCTGGGCTTGAACTCAGGGTCTGAGTGTTGTCCCTGAGCTTTTCTGCTCAAGGCTATTTTTCTACCCCTTGAGTCATATCTCTACTTCCGGCATTTTGAGTGGTTTATTGGAAATAAAAGTATCATGGACTTTCCTTCCAGGGCTGTATTTGAACAGAGATCCTCAGATTTCAACCTCTTAACTAGCTAGGATTACAGGTGAGAGTCCAGGTGCCCAGCAACTAATTTTAATTACCTTTCTTTTTAAAATTTCAATATTATCACTTCCAATTCTGATTACTTCCTTCTATTTAAGAATGTCAAATTATTACTTTGTGCAATTTTATTACCTACTTGTATAACTTAAAATACCAGTCAAAATTCACTTTAGGCATAACTATTGTACAATATATCATTGCATGAACAGAATGATTAAAACATATGTCTTCTTTTTTCAGTTTTTTGGTTCACTATTCAAAATACCATTTTCTGAATGTTTTTTAATTTTAATTTTGTTGTAAAGGTGTTGTACAGAGGAGTCAAGTAATGAGTACTACCCTCTGTAACTTTCTCCTACTTTTCCCCTCCCAGACTCCTTTTGCCTCCAAGTTGTAAAGTTCATTTTTAACATAGTGTCTAGTGAGTATCTTATTTAACTGGTTCAGCCTTTGTCCCACCAGTTTCTGTGACAGCACTGCACTTCCCTTCCCCAAATCAGATAAATTTATTTAGAAGAGAAATTTAAAAAAATCAGTGAATAAATCAAAGAGGGAAAAAAGAGAAATAACTGACAACAGTGTTTCTATTTTTGGAACACATTTGGATAAGTACATATTGTCATACACACATAGCTATTAAGCCATTGTGGTCTTCTTGTAAGAATATCATACACGTAATCTAGTTATTTCAAATGAGGGAGCCATCCAGCCTATGTTTCTTTGGGTCTGATTTACTTTGCTTAATGTAATTTTTTCCAAGTCATTCCATTACCTTATGAATAATAGGGCAATGCCATAGAAGCATATAATTATGTGGATGGATATATTCTATACTCACTTCTGGTAATTTTCATGTGAAAGTTTTCTAGAAGTGGGATTATTGGCTCAAATACTAGACACATTTAAAATCTCCTAAGTGTGGATAACCAAACTATTCTTAAGATGGATGTGTTGTTACTTGTTATGATACACTTGTGTACACAGTTGACCTCATTGAGTAATGGTTTCAAAAATTACTTTTAGTTAGTGTGCATACATTATGTAATTTACAAAGCTTAGTAGTGTTACAAACAAAATTATTTTTAATCATAAAAATAGTGACTTGTCAGATGAAGGATTATCAAAAATAAATAGGTTTATTTATTTATCTTCGCTGGGCTTCTGAGGTAGCCAAGAATAATGAATTACATGTGGTTTAGATTCCTACCATTTGGCAAGTGTGCTTTCAGGCTTTATGTGGTATTCCAGATACGTAAAAAAGGGGGTGGACGACATGGTAGGTTTCACGGGGAAAATAATAGCTGGTTCCAAGAGTATGTCTTGGAATTCTTGCACATTGGCTCATGTCTGTAATCTCAGCTATTCTGGAGGCTAAGATTTTAGTATCGTGCTGCCAAGCCAGCTCAAGAAGGAAAGTTTATGTGGCTCTAATTTCCAATTTCAGCCAACAAGAATCTGGAAGTGGGGTTGTGGCTGAGGTAGTAGAGCTCTAGCTTTGAGTAAAAGTTCTTAGGCAGTGCTTAAGAGTTTAAGTTCCAGAACTGGCACACAGAAAAAATGGAACAGATAATGAGTTAGAGAAGAAATATACAAAAATTCAGGAGATGACAGACCTGATTAGAGTCCTTTCTCCATCATTTATGGTCTCTGTTGTCTTGGGTGAGGTACTTAATCATTTCTAGCCTTCTATATTTCACTTTGAAAAGGTGCTAACAATTAACCCATGGTAGGATTATTATGAGAAATAAGTCAGTGAAAAAGGCGCAGTATAAAAGTAACAGACAATAGTGACAGTTACATAACACAAGCAAGTCTGCTTGGATATCATAGGCAGCTTAAGTGATGGAGACATGATGTGGGTTTGAAACATCTGTAAAAGGAAGGCTGACAGAACTTTAGGCAGAACAACAGATTTTGTGTCCCAAGTGATATGATGTTACAGCTGCAGTGGATAGCAACATTTTCTTTCCTAGCAAGCAGATACGAATGCCTACCTGCATCTTGAACTGTCTTCTAGTTAAATAAAAAGTTTTGTGATTATAACAGTTATCTAAAAATTAACAGAGATGTAAATCTAATGAGGACTCATATGATTTGAATTTCCCAGTGACAATATAACAAGTCTAGATTCTTCATTTTATATTCATTTTATAAATACACATGTGTTGCTGTGCAATGCCACATTTGATTCATGTGGGCCATTTTTTAGGCCCACATGAGTCAGTGACTCTTGTAGCTAAATTTATAGTGGAGAGCAGGGCATGCATTACTGAGATAGGACATTGATGATAGCCAGACCACAGGCAAATGAATTCAGCCCATTGGAGAAAGCTAGAGGTTGAGATTCTGAGAAATTCTTTTAATAAGGCCTCCTATTAAAACTAGCCTGACTTAAATGGGCTATCATGATTAGGGAAGGGATTTGGGTGTTCCCAAAGAGGAGTCTTCTTCTACTAATGAGAATTAATGAGAGAATTAAAGGACTCAGAATCATGAACATCTGAGAGGAAAAGGTTTTAAAAACTTGAATTGAGTTGGTAGACAGTGCTCAAAAATTGAAGTTTCTTGGTGAGAAATATCATTAACCCAACTGGTGGGCTAGTGGAGAATTATGAAGAAGTAAATGAGGCAGTTCTCATGGAAACACAGTTTTATTTCTGATGAACAGAATGTACTGTGTTGGTAGTACTCATTGAACAGAAAGAATCACACAGACTTAACTTGCCTTTTTTTCTTAATATTTTTCCTTGTGTATGCATTCCACAAAAAAGTTTATAGCATTTTGTTAAGAATGACATGGAAACTGATAGAACCACAGGTATCTAGTGTTGGAAGGAAACTCACTTGACACTTAGGGCACAACATACTATCTGCAAATGATTCTGTGCCATAGTTCAGTCCTGGGGGGGCTCAGAATTCAGATGTCAGGAATCAGCTGAGGTCCTTTCGAGAAGCACCGGACTCCTCCCAGGCTCATAAAGATTGCTCGTACAATCTCACTGGCTTTCCGGCATTTCATACATCCACTTCTTTGGCTCTGGTCTGCATTATGGCCAAGCAGAAGACGTTCAGGAAAGAGGCTCCGTGCCATCAAGCACACCACAGCACTTTCCAAGCTCTGGGAATCACAGATGGCAGAAGAAGTGTCTCCAGCAAAGGGAGCAGATCGAGTCTCCAGCATTCTTTTCCAAAAGCTTGAACAGAAAGGAGCTGCATCCCGCAGAAAGCAACGGATCTGTCAGCTGGAACCCAGAGAAAGCGGCAGCCGCAGCAAAGAAGGCAGCCCTATGGAGAAACAATCCAATGATCCGGAAAACCGGGGCGCAGTGGCACACCCAAAGCCTTCTTACAATAGCGAGGAGGAAGAGGAAAATGCACCTGAGAGCCTCGGCGTGGTCTACAAGTTCACCCACTCCTCGAAACCTGTGGTGCTAGAAGATATGGGGACGACAGCAGCTGTATACGAGCTGGACACAGAGAAGGAGTGTGACACGCAGTCTGTCTTTTGAGGATAGCCAGAAGATCCATGAGAAGCTGAGAGGCAAGAAGGATGATAAGATCTATCGGGGAATCAATAACTACCAGAAATACATGAAACCCAAGGACACATCCAAGGTCAAGTTTGCTCCGGGATGGTGAGCAAGGGAGCCGCCCTACGAGAGCCCCAGTATCTGTGTGCCCCTGCATGCTGGAATTACCCACTCAATTATCTGTACGGTGTACAAGGAGGCTGGCTCCTGCAGTTTCGGAGACAGCTGTAAATTCCTCCATTACGTTGGGGATGGGAAGCAATGATGATGAAATACCATTCAAATGTCTCATGTGTCACCAGACCTTCCAAAACCCAGTTGTCACCAAGTGCAGACATTATTTCTGAGAGAGCTGCACACTACAGCATTTCCACACGACCCCATGCTGTCATGCCTATGACCAGCAGTCCAGTGGCAACTTCAATTCTATGAAAGGATTGATAAACTGAGAAAGCAGGAGTGATAAACTAAGAAAGCATGAGTGATGGAGGGGGATGCTTCTGATTTCCCAGAATACCCTAATGAAGGAGCGATTCCTGTCACTTTGGGTTTCCATTCTTCTCACACCTGAAGAGATTTTGCTGTTAAAAAAAATGGGCCAGGAGTTTGGCCTAGTGGTAGAGTGCTTGCCTAGCATGTATGTAGACCAGGGTTCGATTCTTCAGTACGATATACATAGAAAAAATCCAGAAGTAGTGCTGAGGCTCAAGTGGTAGAGCTCTAGCCTTGAGAAAGTCCAAGGACAGTGCTCAGACCCTGAGCTCAAGCCCAGGACTGGCAAAAAAAAGAATAAAAAAAACAGCAAAATAAACACAGCCTCTTAACACCAGACTTCTATCTGATTTATTGTCTTTGTGTAGGTGAATGTCTGTCTAGGTGAAGCAGCTACAAATTGCTAAAATGAATAGAGATACAGAGTTAAGCTGATGAAGCTCTTCTCAGTGGAGGGATACTTATTGAACATGTTCTCAGCCAGGGTCATTCTTGGATGTCCTGAGTCTTATTGCAGCAGTAATTCTCCTGGCCATGACACGTCCTCCACAGGTCTGTACTGGTTATGCCTAGTAGGCACAGCTTAAAAGCTAAGTCATATTGAACGATTGACTCCCTTATTTCTCCAGGTCAGGCAAAACACCCTGTGTATGAAAGGTAGGTCACTCTGACCTTGACTTAGCTGAAAGCCACCTCATCCCGGGTGGAGCATTCCATTCTGGACCTGGCCAAGGACACTGCCCTTGGCCTCTAAAAGTTCATAGCCTATGCTTTATGCTCCATTTCCTTGTTAAGACCCATATAAATCAGACCCTAAATGTATGCCCTCATACAACTTTCATACTTGCAGGAAGGTCTGTGCACCTCTTTTACATTAATACAATCCTAGCCTGTGGAGAATCGAGTCTGGCTATTCCTTTTCCGTTCTCTTTTGTTTTCCTAACACATACCATGGAGTTGTAGAGAAAGGATGCCTGAACATTAACATTTACACTCCACTGAAGGCTATTCTTGATCATATTAACATACTTCACTGTTACAACCTCTTCTGAAGTTTGAAAAAACATCTGGAAATTACTAACATGAAGATATCTCTTACCCGACTCCAGGAAGACCTGTCTTAGATCCTAAGGAAAGACTCAGGAAAAGCAGTGTCTAGCTTTGTCAGATAAACAAACTCAAGAAGAAACCCCTTCTACACCATCTGATCACCATGCCATCTCTAGCTTTGCAGGTAGATGTTGAGGAACTGACTCTTGTGGAGTTAGTGAACTCTGGATGGTACTCAGGCCTGCTGCTTACCACATCTGCCCCTCCCTGGGGGCCCATTCTGAAGAACCCCTTTCAGATAGCACACATAAGACTTAATTCAGCATGGCGTAGGGGGTAGGAATAGCCAGACATCCTGCTGTGTGGAATCAGCACATTAAACTCCATGGGTTGCAGAGAACAGTATTGGGTAACACCTGAAGTCACCTTCCGTTTTGTCTATTCAACATACACACACACACACACACACACACACACACACACACACACACATCTGTATTAACAAATCCTGTATTTGGGAGGTTTTAGACAAAGTATCATTATATTACCCAACCTAGCCTGGAGCTCTGGGCTCACAACAATCCTCCTGCCTCAGGCTACTGAGTACCTGAGAGTACCCATCCACAATGTCACACCTGGAAACCTAGCAGATCTTTATCTAAATTCAATTGTTCAATCGGAGAAGCTTCACCTTCCCTTCCCTCTAGAATTTAAAGTCTAATTTAGTGCTGCCAGGATAAGCATTACATTAAAAAAAAAGAATGGAGTACACATCATTAAGTCTTTGATGTAGTCATTTCTGAAGCATTTCCTGACCACTAAGGGGATTTTAAAATTTCTAAACAAAAAGTAGTTGCTGAAATGATGTGAACTGTCACTCCAGAAAGAAGGCATCATGGCACTTGCACATGGAGCAGCATAAATACTGAAGCTCAAAGAGAAACTGAAGAGACTAAGAAGCTGCCTGTGGGCACTTCCACTGTCACGTGGCTTGTGACTTCTTGTCTTGGGCGAGTGCCTGGTTAGACAAGAAATAAATATAAACTCAAACTCAAACCACTGAATTCTGGAGCTGAGCAACTCACTGAACCAAAGGGAAGAAAACTGGGCATTTAAAGATCAGAAAACCCTAGGCACAAGAATCCTAGGCAAGATGCCAGTACTGTATGTGGAATCACCATACCAAGGGTTTATGCAAAATTATTTACATAATCAAAGTGTGGAGAACTTCCCCTGAGCAGTACATATGCTCTGGGATGCATTCGGAACACATTTTGCAACAAATTTAGAGTATTGTAATGAAAGCAACTTTGAGAGTACCACATAGAATGATGGGAATGGTGATTCTATTCTTTACAAATGTATACCTCTTTGGATTACAGTTCTAGCAAAGTAGTTTGGCAGCATTTTCCTCAAGAAATCAAGACAGGGTCTAATTCAGGCACACACCAGGGTTAGACTTGGCCTAATATGATAATATTATGCTTTGTGGCACATGCTTACCACATGACATGTTGTCTCCACTGCCACAAAGCCATTTTTAAAGGAGAATAAAACAGTTCCTTGACAGTTATCTGAACCAGGATAATGCCAGAAACAGGTTCACATCCTAAAAGGAGGGAACTCTTGGTTTTTTATAAAAACTGGTTACATAGAAAATAGACATTGATCAGATAAAAATGTCAGTAGGGTTGACATCAATTTCTGACACATGTGCAATTCCTTTCCAGTTGTGCAGAAACATCCAGTTACTACCCCTTTTTCATTAGTATTTAAATTAGCCTTGGGCTGGGAGTGTAGCCTAGGGGTAGGGTGCTCTCCTAGCATGCACAAAGCCCTGAGTTTAATTCCTTGGTACCACATACACAGAAAAAGCTGCACGTGATGCTGTGGCTCAAGTGGTAGAGTGCTAGCCTTGAGAAAGTCCAAGGATAGTGCCCAGGCCCTGAGTTAAAGCCCCAGGACTGGCAAAATAAATAATGCCTTATGGGATTTCTACTAACAAATCAGATGGCTCCATCTAGTTTGTACCCAACCTACAGGGCTGCAACTGGATTCAGGCAAGTCCCTTCATTTGGCAGAGTAACTGTGTACTTCAATACAATGGGTGCTGATTTAATGGAAGAGGCTGAGATGTGTGTGGATCTTTTTCCTGTGAGAGAATTCCTCCATTTTTCATGGAGCACGTATGTACAGTTTTGCTTATCTGGTCTTTTCTTCAGTTTTGCATTTTTATTCAAACATTAGTTCTTTTTTGTCTTTAAGAAATATACCATCACATATGTGATAGGGACTTTGCTTTATTCTAACATGTGTTATCAATATGTTCTCCAAGAACCATTGAGTCACAATAATAGACCAAACTGTTTCAGCAAGGTAAAATTTACTTTCCCACAGAAAGGTGCACCACCAAAATCTGTGCTGCTAGAGAGGCATCTGGTAAGGCTGTGGAAAGGGAATCTTTGTAATGTCTTGTTGGTAAGTCCTCTTGGGACACTTAGTACTTAATTATCTTTCTCAGACTCAAAACCTCATTTCATTCATTCATTCTTTTTGTTGTTGTTGGTGGTGGTGGTGCTTGTATTTGGGTTTAAACTTCAAGCCTGGATGTTGTCCCTGAATTTTTTGCTGAAGGCTACCACTATAGCACTCGAGCCACAGTTTTACTTCCATTTTTTTGCAGGTGAATTGGAGATGAGTCTCATGGACTTTCAAGACTGGCTTAGAATCATGATCCTCAGATCTCAGCATCCTAGCAAATGGTAAATGTAATGCCGTGTGTGTGTGTGTGTGTGTGTGTGTGTGTGTGTGTGTGTGTATTTGACTATGTATGGAGAGTGACACAAGTCAAAATTTTCAAAGTAGGAGGTCCATCCATTATTACATCTATTTTTGCTGTGATGTCCAAAACTCTTCCAGTATAATTACTATCGGATATTAGTATATTCAACCTATGATAATCATTAGCTCTTCATTTGGAATTTAAGAGGAGAAAAAATAAAAATATACTTAATATACCATGGAGATGGAATTTTTTCCTTTCTTGCCCTTTCCACTATCTAATGTCATTTTCCGCAGGCTGGCCTCCCAAGGCCCAAAGTGTCTTCCTGTGGCTTTACTAAAGTTATTACTGGATAAGATGGTATTAGGGGGCATTTAGAAGATATCTTCTACACCACCAGTAAGCAGTACCATCTTTATTTCCTATTTAAAATCAACATCAATTACCCCAGCTAATACAACTATTGGTCCAAGGACATCTGGAAAGAAGATTGGCCTAATTTCAGTCCACTGTAGAATTTGGTACCACCAATAAAATTTGCACAGCTGAAATGTTTAGCAAGAAAAATGAATATTTGTCTCATTCTCTGAACTTACCTAAATAAATTTCTAACTTGCAATCAAAGGAAAATTCAGCTTATTGAAGACCTTCGATCATATTTATATATACAAAAGTGCTGAGAGTTCTTTTGCTTCTGGCTCTACAGTTTATGGTGTGTTGTTTTTCTTGTTATTTTCTAGTATATCATGCTTCTTTCCTCAGGCTAGTGAATGTCCAAATGTGTTTTCAGGTTCACAAGACACAGTGATTCATCAGTTATAGATAATGCACGTGTACAAAGCATTGATTTTTTTAAACTCTGGCTTTAAATTCATTTTGCTTGGAAGAAGTAGCATTACAAAATGGAAAGAAAACAATCCAAATAAGAGCTGTAAAGAATCCCCACACAAATCACAGAAAAGCCTCAAGACTGAATAATCAGAACCTTTTTGGATAGTGCTCAGACATCCAAATATTGTGTTTTTAAAAAGCAACCCAAGCAGTATCAAATACAGCTGGGCTTCAGACATACTATAGTATCACAGGACTACAGAGAGCCTCACATTTTCTTCATTTATACTTTTACTCTTATTTTTTTCTATTTCCTTGTTATTTTACTTTATCTTTTTGGGTTGAAATACTTAAAGCTCTGCAACCTACTTTAAAAAACCCTCGATCAATGTGTGTGTGTGTGTGTGTGTGTGTGTGTGTACACCAAATTAAATTTTACTTATCATTTAGGAAGAATATTATGATATATCATTTGCAAATAAAGGGATGGACCTGGAAAGAAATTCTATTAAATAAAGTCAGGCTTAGAGAGACAAAGGACATATGTTTTCTCTCATATGTAGAAACTAGATCAGTTTTATACGTATACAAGTAAATACATAAGAGATTATGTACAAGTATGCACAAACATATTAACTGCAGGGGATACTTCAGTCTAATTCCTTAGAAAAACAAACTCATAATCTAACAAAATGAATGGTACATGGGAGGCCATGAGGAGAGGGGTAAGCAAATTAAGTCATAAGTTGGAAATAGGAAAATATAGTAATTATATTCAATTGAGAAGCCTAGGAAACTAAGAAAATCGAAGAAGGGGTTAGTTGGGAGGGGTATCAAGAATGATGAAAGGAGTGAAATCAATCAATTTTGTACTTATAAATTGATTGTTGAAGGCTAATCTTTTTGTACAATTACTATAAATAATAAAAATACAATGTTTTTTTGTGCCACCCCTGCGCTTATTTTTGATTAAAGCTAGATCTCTACTACTTGAGCCACAGTTACATTTGTGGCTTTCTGGTAGTTCATTGGAGAGAAATGTCTCACAGCCTTTCTTGCACTGGCTGGCTCTGAAATGTATCCTTCAGCTCTCACCCTTCCAAGATAGGTAGGGTTACAGGTGTGATCCACAAAATGCTATCTTAGTAAAACTAAAAAATCTTGTTAAACATACAACAACTGTATGCATAAGTTTTATGTACATATATGTGATATGCATATATATCTCATATATACCATATATCATATATACCATATATATAGCCTACATGTATACCATATGTAAATATTTGTATGTGTGTATACATACATGTACATACATGTATATGTGTGTATATATAAGTATACATACATATGTAGTCAGTGACTGCAGTGATGGAGGCATCGTGCAGCCTCAAGGTCCAGCTGCAGAGCAGTGAGAGTACACAAGGTCACCCAAAGACACCCTTGGGCCTGGAGGAGATTGGAGAGAAGCACTCCAACGTTCCTCACAAAGCTGCTAGGATCTAGGCACCAGGGTGGCAGTGTCCTCACAATGGTTGCCGTGGTGATGATGGCATCACAAGCAGCCAGCCAGCAGACCCAAGGGCCTAGGGCACTGAAGATGGGTGGCCCATGGTGGCTGGATGCTGCGGAGGGGTGCAGACAGCCCAGAGCGGGGCAAGCCCGAGGCTGAGCCCTGGTGGCAGTATTCCAACCACGGCTGCTTCCAGTGGTGACCACCCTGGGGCATGCTGGCAGCCGGGGACAGTCCAGGACACGAGGCGCTGTGGAGGTGGCGGGCGTGTCTTCCCCCTGCCTCGCCGGGGACTGGGGAGCCGGAGCCCAGGGAAGGCCTGGCCAGGTGGCCACGCCCTGAGGAGCCTGAGTGGGGCAGAGGCGAACACCAGCAGCCTCAGCAAACCGGAAAGCGTCAGCATGGCGGCTTCCATGGCGGCCACCACAGCGGCTGGGGCCACACGGGTGGCCATAGAGGCAGAGGTGGTGCTGGCAGAGGCCATGGGGACTGTACCAGCCAAAGAAATGGTAGTGATGGCTAATGAGACGATGGTGGCCATGCTGGCAGCGGCTATGTTGTTAGCGGCGGTTGTGATGTCGGCGGATACGACGTCTACGGATATGACGTGGCGGATATAACGTCAGCGGATATGACGTCAGCGGATATGACATCAACGGCCACAGGGATGGAAACAACCAGCAGCCCCGCGGCACTGCCACCAGGGCCTTGAGAGTCGGCAAGCTTGGCCTGGTGTGGCACCCTCTACCCTGTCCTTGGGCTGGGATCGAGACATCTCGACTTCTCTGAAGGTCGCCATGAAGCAGGCGCAATGGCAGCAGGCTGCTCCCACGGGTGCTCTGGTGTCACAAGGGCTGGACCGCTGGCACTGTTGTTTGTGGACAGTGGCCACTCAGTGCTGCAAAGGGGAGCGGGGAGCCCCTAGCCAGGCTCTCCGAGGTTTTAGACAGGACCACCCTGAGGCCTGCACCCTGATGGCAGTGGCCTAATGGCCATTGCTCTGCGTTGACAGGATTGATACCCACAGTCCTGAGCTTCAAGTCAGTGCTGGTGGTCCCTTTCATGTTGTAATGGTGGCATACAGAGACATGGCAGTTGTGTAAGGCAGGTAAGCAGTATAGTGTCATCCCTTCATTTCTTCCCAGTCCCTCTTGCAAGGTGTATAGTGCACTTTCAACACACTGTCCAGTGAGCACCAATGCCGCACTTGTTCACCTTTTTCACCCGTTTGATGCTCCTCCCTGATCTCTCAGAGATAGAAAAACAGACAAGCCAGACAGAAAGGAAAACAGAAATAACCAGGAAAGTAAAGAGAAAAAAAGAGGTTAGCCATTATCACTCCTAATTCTCTCCATATGGAAGTTATTGCAACAGAAACTTTGGTTCATCTTGTTCCACAAAAACACATATACAAATAATTGTAACAGTCCCAATTTTTCTTTTCCTTTGCCCTAAACATTTTATTTTAATCTACTCTCCAGGTTATTAAATGCTCTCAGAAGAGGAATTTGAGAGGCCACACTAAGGTGTTTGGGCTAAGTACATATCTTTAATGCTGCTGCTTATGGGAAATTTCAAAGGTAGGGAGAATGGTGGAATGAAGCATTGTTCATCCTTTACCTCTTCTAGGCCTGGAACTTTACAATTCTGATTTAATGGGATATATGGCCTCTGCAGGCCGAGGGAAGAACTGTTGGCAGTCTGTGGTCTGTTTCATCTTCAGGACTTCTTTCTGCCAAGAGCTTTCATGAAATACATATATTTTTTATCTTTTCAAATTTAGCTTAGCACCTTCAAGTGCAGACTCAAGTATTTAAAAAAAACATCTTTGGCTCCCAGATGTAACATAATTACACATTATAATCAATTACTACGTATTAATTGGAAACCAGTTTTTTTTTTTGCAGAACTTGAGGCTGAAGGCCAAGACAAATGCAGGGTTGGTTGCTTCTAAGGCTTGGATTTTGGCTACTTTTGCTCTGTCTTCAATGGACTCCATTCTGTTAGTGACTGACCTCTTCTTACAAGGACAACAGTCAGAGTGAGGCTCAGGCCTCATACTCAGAACCTTATTACTTCATTATATATCTTCAAATATAGTCACATTGAAGCTCTGAAGGTCAGAACTTCAGCATATGGAGTTTGAACTGTGTACAATTTAGAGATTGCATTGCAGAATGACATCTTGTAAAGAAGAAAGGAACAAGGCTCATACATCATCAGCATGGTTTGGAGATCATGGATAAAAGGTGCTTTCAATACTTCTAATTTAATGAAAGTTGATGTATTTTCCTTAGTGTTAATGGAAGTTAATATTGATAGTCTGTTCCTTTGTTCTTGAGATTTTGGCAAAATGTCAATGTTAAAATTTTATTTTTATTTTTACTTAATCTGCTATTTTTATTACTATTGCAGTTTTGCTGGGAAGGCAAGGCAGATTAGGAACTTTGTCAGAAAATACTGTGAATATGGCTTGGAAAACAAAGTTATTTTATAAAAAAGGCTTATTAATGTTACTGACTTACGTGTACACCTTTTGAATATTCCTGTAAGGATGATCAAATTGCTAGGTATGTATGTGATATTCAGCTAAAAACATTAGTTTTCAACCACAGAGAAACCAAAGACTGAAGTAACTCCTAGCAAGCCGATATACTTAAGCTACACTATTCTCCTGAAAGGGGACACACTCACCTTCAGGATGATAGCTACCACCATCATCCTCCCACATACACATTAAGATTTTTTCACTCATGGCATCTACCAAATGTTTGTCTCCTCCATTGCTTATTCAAAGCCATTGAATATTGTAATTTCTTTCCATTAATCAGCATTATACCTCTGTGCATGCTGTAAGAACAATGGAAGGGAGTAATGAGGCATGGTGTTTACTCTGATACCATTGCTGGGAATGCTCATCTTAAGAAGAAATGAACTGAAGCCTAATGCATTCTCCCAAGAAGTGCCCGTTATGCATGCCACCAAATTTGCTTTTTAGATTCACTTCTATAAGAATCCCTACCCCTTCGGTCAATTGAGTATGGCATAAGGGTAATGACAATGCTAATAGATGCTGTAAAATACTTTTAATGTACAAAATAATTGAGAGAGAATATAGTGTTCATACTGATGGAGTCCCTGGTGCTTTAACAACTGAAATAAAGATGGGAGAGATCTGGATAATACTGACTTCTGTTACACAACACCATAGTATTTATCCAATTTTCCTTCCAAGGCACATATTCTTTGTTTTGAATTATGCAGTGTTGTCTTAAAAAGTTTACTATTACCTTAGACTAGAATTCTAGAAAGAAATATTGTGAGAATTTGGCATTTTTAGTAAAACAGATACAAGTTTGATTTCTAGTGATATTCTTTAACTGATGATTTCTTTCTGCAGTTTCCTAGGAAAGAATCCTTTTAAATAACACCTTACATCAAGCCTTTCTAGCATGGTCTGAAGAGCAGTACAATGCCCTGTACATGGAAAGATCATTATCCTAATTGCAATGAGGTATGCAAAGCTGTATTTGCCCTTTTCATATTGTCAAGTGTACAAGGTGAACAAAACAGTTTATGGATGGCAACTTGTGGTGGGAAGTTCTCTTAAAATAATGAATGCCTCATAACTCAGACCTAGTGAGGTGTGAGTAAAATATGTTGTTTTCTCCCTTTTTGCATAAAGATCATCAATTATTGCTGTGGGCCAAGACACCTTTATTTGTGATCTGAAATCATTCAGTATAAAACTCTAAAACAATGACTTTCTTTTTCCTTTTACTGAGTTATTATTTTCCTTAAAGGACATTTACTATCGCTCTTATGTTCAATAAATAAAATGATTTGGAGCTGATGTTTGAAATGCTATTAAGAAATGCTAAATTACTATTTGTTAAGTCATGTATTTTTACAAAAAAGTTTAAATCTCACATTCTTTGGTACAAAAAGCTTAGGAACCACATTGTAGGAATGATGGCCTGATGGCCTGGAATTGGCCTTTGGTGTTTGTTTAGACACTGAATGACAACGTAAGTGTGCTGGAATTTTCCTATTATTCAGGTAGATAAGAAGTAATAAAAATATTATTTGAATTTTTATAAACCTTAGCCTCTTCTTACAGAGAATTACAATAAAGCAAAACCGAGATATATAAGGTCATATAGGATGAGGTTAAATGAAAGAACTTCCAGGACATGGAAACAAGAGCTATATAATGTGTGATTGTTGTTCTTAATGTAGTATGTTATTTCTCATCTCTTTTGTTGTCCCTTGATTATTCTCATATTGTTACAGTATCTTACCTTGTTATCTGGTATATTGTATATATCATTATTTATTTGAAATAGGACTAGTGAGTTTATTTAGAAATTAGAGAAAAACATAACATTTTGGAATGAGTAACTTATTGGCTCACTCAAAAGGCTGTCAGATATAAGGAAACCACAGATCAAGGCATTCCAGCGGAATTAGGCTGCAATCCAATACACACTTCCATTTGACCCTCAAAGCTTAGCAGATACAATGAGTGATAGTCAAGCACGTTGGGTTATTTGTTAGGAGAGCTACAGCAGAGTTCCCTGGTGAGTTGGAATACAGCCAGACTTTCATTGAGTTTAAACAGTTGATTATTGTCAATGCCTGAGTTATAACGAATTTGGATTACTTGATGAGGTAATATACTTAGAGGAAGAGTCAGGTCTCCTGTTGTACTATATTATCAAGTAGAAGTGGTATATAAGTTGGGTGAATTGATAATTTATCATCCAAACTAAGACACTTTTGAAAGGCAAAGAAGCACTACTAAGAATTATACTGCTACTTTCCCTGGCAAATCAGAAGTATGTTTCAGTAGGGCATAAATTCCATTAGCTGGTGACTCACATTCTTCATAGACATCCTTCAATAGGCTGGCAGTCTTCCGTCATCCTATACCAGTGACCTCTGTTCCTTGTGACCTTAACTGCAGGAGACAATCATGAAAGGCACACTTATAAATTTTATACTGTTAACTTGATATTGAGCTGCTATAATATATAAGCCCCACTTTGAGGAATGCTCTAAGGGTTTGTGGCATAGGTAATCCTACTGTGTAGCTGGTTGGGAAGTATAACTCTTACTCATTTATTCTAATGAGAATGATGCTTAATGATTCTCAAGTGTTCATGATTTTTGTGGAAGACATAGGGGATTTGATTTTAGAATACCAAGGAGTTGTCGAATATCTAGGAGCAGGAAATAATAGAGATAATTTTATTTTCTCTTCTTATGGAAGAGGTTCTTGATAACTAGATACGTACAATGTAACTATATATGGCAACCACACCGATGCTTGCAAAATTATACCAGAGTGGTGTTCTCTAAGGCCTATTTAACCTTAATGTTGAATGATTAATTATCTAGTAACAGAGAACAGTCATTGTCCATAAGGACAGATTGCTACATGGTGAGATATTTTGTGCAAATCAAATTACCTTTATTTCTATGGTTTCTCTTGTGATTTTACCTACTTCATTTTACTAGTGGTAATGGTGATGGCTGAGTCCTGTCTTTTAGCCATTTGTTACAGACTTCTAGGTTGAAGTCAATTGGTTCTTACTTTAGCTGTATATAATGACTAATGACTTGCCTCATTGTGTTTCTTTCAGGAAAATAACAAGTGCATTTTCATTTTGATAAAAAGAGCAGTTGTGTTGTTAGATATCAACATTTCTTGTGTAGTTGTTGCTCTGTAGGTATGAAGGCATAGGGAAACCGAATATATAGTTGCTAGGCAGAGACTATAGTGAACATTTGTCTCATTTATGGTCTTTGCAGTACCCTTTCTAGGACTTTTCACCATACATTATTTTAAGGTAGAAGACAGAAATGTTCTCCTATTTTCTTTAAACAAGAATGCAGGGTGGGAAGCTACTTGGGACTCAGTTCAATAATGAGGTAATATAATATAGAGAGTTAATGAGAATGATTGAGACAAGATGCTTTCAGTGGTCACATAGTCCCATGATGTGATAAGCAGCACAAAATCTGGGGATTGTGGCAGTGGGACCTTTTTTTTCTAGTGAGATTTGACTACCATTGTAATACTTCTAAATCTTTGTAGACGTGTGATTTACAGCCAGCTATTTCCTTACAGGACCTGGTGACCTTTAACACATTCTTTTCTTGTATACGATAGGCAAACATAGACTGTTCTATACAACTGAAGAAATATTTATGGATTTTGAGGTAACCAAAGAGAGGAATAGTGACGTTAATTTTATCAGCTATCTTTGATCAGCTATCTTACATATAATTGCTTTTTAAAACATTTGCTTAGTGTAAAAAGATTGAACAATCACATCAACATTATCAAAAGGTTTTTTTTTAGATTTACCAAAGGATTCACATTTCAAAAGGATTTGTGATTTCCCAGCTATTTGCCACATTAAAATGTATCAAAATGTTCTGGTCATGCATGGTTGTATATGACTATAATTTCAGCATCTGGGAGACTGAGAGAAGAGAATGGACAGCTATAGCCCAACCAGTTCTATATAATCGCACCCTGTGTCAAGAAAACTAGGAAAACAATCTGGATTTTATAGAATTTTTTCAAGTACATATGCTGCCTAAATAGGCAGCAGTTTTTCCCCAAAATACTAAATAAATTTGAATTTAATTTTGAATTCTTGGCTGAAAAGTTGTAAAATTAATGGTTCACAAAAACAAATAATTTAAATCAGTACTTGCAATCTGTAAATGGTTTTTGAAAAAAAAGATTCAAGATTACCATGAATATCTGTATACATCTATGCTAGGGTAGATGTGGTCACGGGTTTTAACCTCCTCCTGAGATGACTCACTTGTGCCTCTGAAAGTACCTTTTCACTCTAGTAAACTTTTCTGTTACTTTAAGAAGTACTAAGATTGTGAAGTATGTTTGCAATTGAGGAATAAGTTTATTATTTGATGTTATTCAATGAAGACTACAAAATGCATAGTCTAAATAATTCATCACCCCCAAACAACATCTATTCTGTTAACCAATGTTTTCATGTTAAGGAGGGTAGCTCTTGATTTTTGTAGATATGTGTTATAGCTATTTTTCTAAATAACTTTAAATCTCTTCTGAGTTCACAAGTTCACAGCCAATGAGGAACACCTACTAGACATTTAAGAGCAACATAAAATAGACTATCTCTGGAAGGTTTTGTTTATGCTCCGAACAGATTTCCTCTTGAGGAAGTTGAAAGCCCATTAAAATGATTTGATCTCAGTTTTTGTGAGGTTCTATTTTCCCCATTAGAAAGCTGATATTACAGGTGTAACATGGCCAGTTGTTTCCTTAACTATTGGTAATTTGGCTTTTTTGTAAATTCTTAGCTGAACATCTGCATATAACATGATGACCACGTTTGAGAAATTTCACAATTAACAAAAAAAACCCCAAAACTTTAGTTTATCCTGTTATCCAGGACAGCTAAAAACGTTGTTTGAATGACATCTTTTAGAGCTATCTAAATTTCAGATTCTGTGATACTGTGGTATTTCACTTCTAGTTTTGAAAGAAAATAATTATTTGTTATTGTTGGTGGTGGTTTTTTTCTAAATAAAATTGCACAAAACATTGACTCAAAATATTTCAGGTATACTTTGCAGAGATTTACCTTACTGGAATGTTAAACAGCAAATGAGAATGAAAAATTGCTTATTCAATTTATTTTAGTTATTAGTATTCCTAATTCCACTCAAACTATCAAAATCTTGACTCTAAAACTCTTTTTTCTCTGTCACCAATTTCCTAAATGGATTTAATTAATTTGATGCTTCAAGGAAACCAAGTGTTTGTAGAAAGCTTTAAGGAAGATTTGAAGCACAAATAATTGTGTTCTATTGGCAAAGAGAAATTAGAATTAAGGTTGTCAAATGTGTTTAGTCTGATTTTGATAACAGCAAAAACTGAATATGAAGATTAGTGCTTTGGCCTTTATGCTATTTAATCAGAGTTTACCCTAGTTGGAAGATATGGATGTGAGTATAATAAATACTAGCTCAAATAATCCTAGCTAGCTTGGTTTTTTTTTTACCTTTCAGATGCTCTGTGACAATTCTGTAATTGCGTAGGTGTTGATAATTGTTTAATTCATCTTTTTCTCTCTGATTTTGAAGCTCTTCTAAGGCCTCTGCAGTCATTTCTATATGGACTGCTTGGAAAGGCAGGATTTGAAAAGTTCAGTGGTGACAGTAAAACTACATACTGCAGACATGAGTGTGTTCTTGGTAACTGCCTATTTTGAGTAACATTTCCCTGTCCAAATTTGTTTCCATAGAATGAATAATCTAGACTTCCACATATCTAGAGACAACTTTTAAAACACTTTGCTGTAGTGCTTACTGATTAGTTTTTATATGCTTAGACACTGTTGCATATATTAACTTTTCTTTTTTTTTCTTTTACCAGCCCTGGAGCTTGAACTCAGGGCCTCAGAACTGTCCTTGGGCTTTCTCAAGGCTAGTTGTCTGCCCCTTGAGCCACAGCACTACTTCCAGCTTTTTCTATGTATGTGGTACCAAGAAACCAAACCTGGGTCTTTGTTCATACTAGGCAAACACTTTACCACTAGGCCAAATTCCCAGCCCTGCATATATTAATTTTTCTAAATATTTACAATAATTCCTGTGCAAAAGTACTATCTGATTCCTGTCCTCCCCTTTCTGATCTTCCATCCCCTTTTCCTGACTCCCCCGGCCTTGCCAAGTATTGCTTTGCCATCTCCTTTATATGCTGTACTTAGGACCTTGTGCTCTTGCATGGCTTCTTCACTCAATGCTGGTGCTTTTCTACTTAATACACATCTCCACTTCCAGCTTTTTTTCTAGTTAATTATAGGTAAGAATTTAACAGACTTTTTCTACTGAGGCTGCCTTTGAACTGAACCCTCAAATCTCAGCCTCCAGAGTAACTTGTATTATAGGTATAACTCATCTGCTCCTAGCTTATGATCTGATTTCTATGGGTTAAAAATTGAGACAGGATTGAAATGAATTGCCAAAAGATTCAGGTAGGTTGAAAAATTAGGATTTTTTTTTTGTTTATACTAGTTCCTTTTTTTTTTTTTTTGGTCCTGGGATTTGAACTCTGAGCTATTTTTGCTCAAGACTAGTATTCTTAAACTTGACACACATTGCTATTTTGGCTTTTTATTTTTGCCATTCCTGTATATATGAACCAGAAAATGAAGGGATGGATGAATTAGGATGGGTTGGGTGAGAAGGTTGTAGAATGTTGGAAGGGGGACACTTCTCAAGATGCACTGTACTCATATGTTGACACGATATAAAATGCAACCCCTATATACAAATACTTAAAAATACACAGAAAAAGCTGGAAGTCATGTTATGGCTCAAGTGAGTACTAGCTTTGAGAAAGCCCAAGACCAGTGCTCATGTCCTTAGTTCAAGCCCCAGGACTGGGAAAAAAGAAATGTGTAAGCCAATTTTATGTTGAAAATGATGGAGAGCAGACAGTCATGGAGAAATTGGATCTCTGTTATTAAATCCCAAAATCCTTTCTCACTGCCTTCTAACCCACCATTCTCAGTATTACACAGCACCACTTCCAGTTATTTATGTATATGTGGTACTGAGGAATTGAACTTGGGTCTTCGTGCATGCGAGGCTAGCACTCTACCCTACCACTAGGCCAAACTCCCATCCCTTATTTGACTTTTTCTGAGTATTTGGAGAGAAGAGCCTCAGGAACTTTACTGCCTGGCCTGGCTTTGAACCACAATCTTCAGATCTCAACCTCCTGAGTGTCTAGGACTACAGGCATGAGCCACTGGTGCATGGCAATACAACAGTTATATATTTTATTTTTGAGTCACAGTACCACTTCAGCTTTTTCAATGTGAGTGGTACCAAGGAATTGAATCTGGGTCTTCAAAGCATGTTAGGCCAGCACTCTACCACTAGGCAAAACTTCTGGCCGTCATTTATTTTCCTTTTAACCTTTTTTTTTTATGGCAATGGGACTTCTACTCAAGGATAGCCCTCTACCACTTAAGCCACAACTCCAGGTGTTTCTGAGTAGTTTATTGGAGATAAATCTCTTGAACTTTTCTGCCCATTCCTCAGATTTCAACCTCCTGAGTAGTAAGTAGCTCACTGGCATGAGCCATGGGGCCCAACATTCATTTCTTTTTTTTAACCATTTCTTTTTTTATATTTATTTATTTTTTATTGTAATTACATGATATTTGCCAGATAGAAGGTACATTAATTCACATATATTAATACCCTTTCACATGTCTTGGATAACAACCATTTCTTAAAAAGCAATGTTTTCAAGTATCTTTAAGTAGTTGTACAAAGGGGTTGCAATTTATTGTGTCAGCTTATGAGCATCATGCATCTTGATCAGTGTCCCCTACAATTCTACAACCTTACCACCCAGTCTATCCTAACTCCATCCATCCCCTCATTTTCTGGTTCATATATATGTTAGTCAGCTTGACTTATCAGTGAAATTATGACCTCATTTAAAGTATTTCTGATCTTTAAGCAGTCACTACAAATATCAAGCTCATTCTTAGCCATATGGCTAAGCTCCACCTCAATCTACTAGATTGAGCAGCGACCTAAATTTTTGTGTAATAAATGTAAAGAATAAAGTTTTATTTTGGTAAGTTTTTCTCCCTCCAACCATCTGTATTTTCATTAAGATGCCTAAATGGTATTAGGTACTCAAAGATATTTTACCCAAGAAATTAGCCATTAGTTCAACAGCCCGCTACAATAAGTTGATGAATTTCTCATGCATGCAGTGATTTGAAAATCTAAACAATATGATCTGAGCAGCTCTTTCAGTTTTCAAGTAATTAGCAAAATTAAGGAAGTTTCAATATTAAGCACTAAGAAAAATGTACCATCTTGGGAACATGTTAATGGTGTTACTTTGTCCAGTGGATTCAGGATAGTGTGTAGTAGTAAAAGGTGACATTTCTGTGGACACAGTTTACCTCATTAAATACTTATCCATGTTGTTGTGGTGTATTCTGATTTTTGGAGTCAAGACTGATTACAGCTGATTCCACTTCTGAATTCAATTTTGTCTTTGCCTCTCCACAGCTTTATTTCATAGCAGATGTAAACTCCCCTGGTGTGAATAGTTTTCTGTGTGTTTGATTTGAGAGCAGGTGTATTTTTTTTTTTAAATATTCTCGGGCCGGGAGTTTGGCCTAGTGGTAGAGTGCTGCCTAGCATGCACGGACGCCCTGGTTTGATTCCTCGGTACCAGATACATACAAAAAAGCCGGAACTGGTGCTAAGGCTCAAGCAGTAGAGCTCTAGCCTTGAGAAAGTCCAAGGACAGTGCTCAGGCCCTGAGCTCAAGCCCAGGACTGGCAAAAAAAATATTCCCTTGAGTTAAGAGAAATTTATTAATCTTTATGAGTTCTAAAATTAAAATCTAATTTAATAGGATTTGGAGAGTGTATAAACTCTTTTTTCCTTTGCCTTACATTTGAGGGCATGTCCTTCCCCCATGGAAGACCATCATCTTTAACTTTAGCCTAGATATCAATCAACTTTCTTCCCACAGTTTCCTACCATATTTACTGTACACCCCCTATTTCTTTCATATAAACATACTTTCATATCACATTTTACAAAATAAGCATGTAGTTAATAAAAGAAAATCTAAGTTTCCATAGTACCTCTAGCTTTTGTATTCATCTATGTGTTGTTTTTCCTTAGTAATTTCAATATGTGTTGTTTTTTCTTAGCAAAATCCTTCAAAATAGTTGTTGGTGTCTATGTACTACTGGCTTCTCAGCACTCTTATGATAACCTAATTGTCTTGCCAGCTCTAATTAATAACTTCTGTTTTTCCATGTCTTCTATCTCTAATTTTGTAGGATATCAGATTCTGGAACAGGACTTGAATTTGTTTTTCTCAATATGATATAGAAAAAGAGATGGTGTGTTGATTTTTTTGGCCCAGATTTTTGGAGCTCCTGTGTGCATGTATCATCTTTTTTTGGGACTTTGCTCTCATTCTGAAAACAGGCCAGGACTGTCCTTTAGGAAACTGATGTCATTGTCACTGAGACCATTCTAGAATAGTGATTCCTTGTTTAGCCACTGTTTGATTGTAGGAACATATACTAGCCAAGGTGAGGTCAGCATAGATTAGTAGAGCCACTCAGTTGACCCACAAACTTGTAAGATTTTATAGTTGTTATGTTAATCACCGAGTTTATGGTGATTTGTGTTATGTAGCAACATTTATCTATTGTATTCTGGTAATAGAGCTTATGTTGTTACTAAGTATGTGAAATATTCTTATCCAAGTCATCAGGCCCTTCTAATTCTACCACAAAGCTAATTCATCTACCTCATTGTACTCTTCTTCAGTCCTCTTCCATATCCTTAAATGTTGATGTTTATAGGGTACATGTGTGGCTCTCCTTCTCATATGTATATTTTTTACTTCCATTAATTTTTACATTTTCTATATCTCTCAGATATGCATATCCCATTTACTATGTATTTGAATTTCCCAAATCATAGCTTTAGAAGCATATTTGGCATTTTTACAGAGCCAAATACTATAATACTAACATGGAAAACCTCTTTTTCTACCTTATAGTTCATTTTCAATTTCTTCCTAGGTCTAATGTTTGTAAGTATCCTCCAAATTAAAAACCCCAATTTGTTATTACAAGGTCCAAAACTGCATCATATCTCACCATATTCCAGAACTCTGGTTTGATCCAGCAACCCCCACCCTCCAACTCAGGACACTGTCTCTGAGCTTGTTTTGCTCAAGGATGTTGCTCTACCACTTGAATCACAGCTACACTTCTAATTATTTTTTGGAAGTTAATTGGAGATAAAAGCATCCTCCTTGGTCTAGCTTCAAAGCATGATCCTCATTTTTCAGCCTCCTGAGAAGCTAGGTTTGCAGACACAGGCCAATAGTACCTAGCTCTACCACCATCTCTTACTTACACAACTACACTTCCCTTTTGACTCATTTTCCTGCCTTTATTCTTTTCTAACTTTGTTCAATTCTTGCAACAATTTTTCAAAGTTCAAAGTGAATCGTATCATTACTTTGACCATATTAACCTAGTGGCTTTCCATGGCAATTGGAAAAATAACCCCAACTTCTTTTCTTATTTTTTAGCATCCTATGTAATTTGTCTATTTTTTTCCTCAGGACCTAATCCTCTAACCCCACATTCTTTTTTGTTGTTCTCAAGTCACTCTACTTTTCCTTCTATTGTCAAGCACATCTGCTCTGACTCACAACCTTTGTATATGCTTTTTCCACTCCCTGGAATCCTTTGCACTATATCTTGCACATACCTTTTCCTCCTTCCCATCTGAGACTTCAAAGTGTGCTACATCTTCAGAGAGCTGTAGGAGCCATTGTATATAAAATATATTACTTTAAGACCCTCTATTCACTGTCTAATCTATCATGTTTTACTTCATAGCACTGATCTATTTTAAAAATTAGGCTATCTTCAATTATTGCCACATACAGAAAACTAAAAATTGATCCTAGCCTGTCGCCATGTAAGAACATTAATGCAAAATGGTCAAAGACCTTCTTATCAGACCTGAAACTGAAACTGTGACACAACAGAGTAGGAGAGACACTGGAACTCATAGGTACAGGCAGAAACTTCTTGAATACAGTCCCAGGGTCATAACAACTTGAAGAGAATCGACAAATGGGATTACCTAAAAATGTTTCTGCACAAAGACATAACTACTAAAATAGAAAGCCAACCAACTGGGAAAAGATATTTACCAACAATACATCAGACAAAAGCTTAATACCCAATATCTACAGTGTACTCAAAAAACGAATCCCATCTTGGTAACAACTCAAAAAAAAACCCAACTAATCCCTCCCAAACCCAACAAAAGAATCAGTAAATGGGCAAGGCAACTAAAGAGAGACTTATCAGAGGAAGAGGTAAAAATGGCAAAGAAACATATGAGAAGATGCTCATCATCATGGTCATAAAGAAATGCAAATAAAAACAACCCTAAAATACCACCTTACCCCAATCAGAATGGCCAATATTCTGAACTTACAACAAATGCTGGTGGGGATATAGACAAAGAGGAATCCTACTGCACTGCTGGTGGATGTAAACTAGTACATCCACTCTGAAAGGCATTTTGGAGGTTCCTCAAAGAGCTAAAAATAGACCTTCCCTATGACCCATTCGTACCATTCCTAGACATCTACCCCGAGCATTATAACCCAGGATATGATAAGGACACCTGCTCAGCAATGTTCATCTCTGCACTATCACAATAGCTAAGTGATAAAAAGTAAGCCAGATGCCCTGCTGCAGATAAATGGGTACAAGAAAGGTGCAATGCAATTCTACATAGCCACCAGACAAGATAAAATAATGGCATTTACTGGGAAGTGGATGCAACTAGACCAAATCATGTTGAGTGAGAAAAGTCAAGACCAAAGGAACAAAAGGCCCATGATCTCCTTGATATTTGGATATTAGATCCAAACAGAAGAGCAACGACTCAATATTCAGGTACTCAAGGTCATTGACATGAACTTGGAGATATAAATATAACTATATAGACATATAAGTCTATGATGGGATACATATAGACACATTGATATATATATATATATATGTATATATAACATGCAAAGACAGCTTAATTTTAAATTTCTTCTTAAATTTATGTGCCAGAGACTGCACATATAGAGATTACCTTCTTGAATACTTGTTAAATTTGACATTTGAGATATGATGTTAAAAATCAGTGTTAATAAAATCCTTTTAATAAAATAAAAATATGCTATTTAATTTTTATGTATGTAAGGTCACTTTTTGTCTATTAGGATGTGAATTTCCTGAAGCTGACTTCTTACTTGCCTTGCTAACTTCTGTATTCTTTGTTCTTAGACTAATGCCTTCTCTGAATGTGGGTTTATGATAAAATATATTGGAAAAATGAGAGAGAAATAGAGCATTGGAAGGCAATTAAAGCAAAGGCCTTTTATGTTATAAAAGTCTACATTCCTCACCAGAATCTTCAACAGGGGCTTATTCTGGCTTCTGCCTAACATCTCATGGCCCAGTTGTTGGTAGATTTGCATGTGAACAATGGTTTTACTGATCCCCAGAAGTGTGAGCTATAATAGACATCCATTCCAAGACGCTAAAGAAAGTGTAGAAAACTAGTCAAGGTCATACATATTGTCTGATTGGTTCTGGGGACTGTAATGGCTCTCAGGCTATCCAATGATTTTGAGTCACATAGCTGTCTCCCAGAAACTATTACTACACAGGTCACATCAGGCGGTGCCCTACCTTAAGACTTCTCCTGTGTAGCAGGAGCTCACCTTACCTTTTTCTTCAGTAAATCTTTGCCATTTTAGTTCTTCCCCTGTGTCCATGGACTCATTCTTAGAGACCTTAAAAACAAAGTACCTGATCTAGGGGATTGAAGAGTTATGCTATCATGAATGCATCTGAAGTAGATCATATATATCACACATGATATATATATATATACATATATATACACGTATATGTTAAAATACTGGATTTTGACATTGCTGAAAACAAATAACCTTTGTGATCTGTTCGTATGAATATCCTCAAAGCCTCAATAACCATGTGCATATGATTATATAGTATTATACACAATGAGCTCTAAAAGTGGAAACAAGTGATTTTTGTTGTTAATGCTATTTTTGCTCTCTTTTTTCTTTTGCCTTGTTAGTTTATATGTGTTTGAGAGGATAAGCAGGACCCAGAAAAGGGACAAAAGATGAACAAATATAGCCAAATATAGCAGTAGTACTCACTAGATATTGTGGAAAATGAATTATATAACTTGTGAGTGGGGATGTGGGGATGGGAGGGGAAAACAGAGAGAGGAAAGGGTGATATGGTTAATACATACATATATATATGTATAGTAATTACCTGACATGTAACTGTAACACCTCTGTATATTACTTCCACAATAATATATTTTAAAAGTAAAATGAATAACACTACCAAAAAACCCACAAATTTTTTTCAAATCCTTTGATTCCTGAAATGAATAAAAAGATATTGCAATAGATACAATTTTATAAATCTTTCTTTCTGTTCTTAATCTTATCATTTCCAAGCATGAGGATACTAATGGCATTATGTGTGTCAACTGATCTACCAACTGGCTTCTCACTAAATTGATTTTCCAAAAGTCATTCTCCAGGACTGATTTGCCACATATGAAGTTTAATGTGGCAATGAAGAGGCCTTATTCTTAGGCTTCCATAGGAACTATATACCAAGAAAATGCTAACTACAACCAATAATTTTATTTAGGAATGAAAATTTATATTTTCAAATTAAAAGTGTCCTACTTATAAAGCATTACTGATCCATCTTTTAAGGTTTAGCATCTGCACTATTCTTTTTGGCAAGTGTTTTGGTTTCTATAGGAAATATGAGTCACAGCTTTCATAACTGACAAGCTATTTCCTCATTAACACTGACATCTCTAAGACAGATCATGCACCTTCCTCTTTCTTCTTGAAACTCTGATTTTGGCATCTTATTTGCAAGTTTGTGACGTATACGAAGTCCAGTAAACACCTGTGGAATAGAATAAATGTGTGCTTGGTTGAATTCTAGTGTATTATTTTATGTGACTAGGTTTAGGAAGTATTAGTAAGACATCTCTGTTATTCTTTGCATTTTTCTTCTTAATCTTCATTATTATTGTTGGTATTGAGGTTTGAACTCAGGGCCCCATATTCTCACGTAGCTTTTTCTGCCCACTAATGGTCCTTTAACATCTTAGCCAATCCTTCAGCTCTAGATTTTTTTTGGTTAATTGGAGATGAGTCCCATGGATTTGTCTGCTTGGGATTGGCTTTAATCATGTTCTTCAAATGTCTGTTTCCTGAGTAGCTAGTTTCATAGACATGAGCCCCCAGTGTCCAGCCTTATATTGTTTTTTAGATCTAATATACTATACTGCATATAAAAAGAAATTCTATTCTACAAAGAGTTTGAGCTTCACCAACAAACTGTTCTGGAGCCTCTTTGTGCTCAAGGGTAGTGCTGTACCACTTGAGCCACAGTGCCACTTTTCAGTATTTGAGTAGATATTTGGAATAATCTCATGGGCACTTTTCTACCTAAAAAAAAGCTAAAAATGTTAGTTTTAGGATGTAAGATTTGACTAGAAAAGCCAGTGGAAATTCCAGCCAATCAGAAACTACTTTTTTCATATATTTTTCATTGTAATTAATAGAAGGGTTACATGATATTTGCCAGATAGATGGTGCATTAATTCCCATACATTGATACCCTTTCACATGTCTTCGTTCCCATTTCCCTCCCCCCACCCCCACCCCTCATCTTGTTTTACCCATTTCCCTATCCAATTTCAAATAACCAAAAACAAATAATATCCGATATATCAGGTAACAAAATGAGATACTGTAACAATATGAGATAACCAAGGGACAGCAAAAGAGATGAGAGATAACATAGTACCTTAAGAATAACAATCATTCATTATATGGCTTATGTTTCTATATTCTAGAGATCCTTTCATTTAGTGTCCTACTATATGGCCTTTTATATCAAGGTTTTGCTCCATTACAAATCTCTGCTAGGAGAGCCCAAGGTTTCTACTGATTATGACAAATGAGGGAAACCATTGAGCCTAAGTTCCTTTGAGTCTGGCTTACTTCACTTAATATGATTTTTTTTCTAAGTCTTTCCATTTCCTAACAAATAGGACAATGTCATTCTTTCTGACAGCAGCATAGAATTCCATTGTGTACAAATACCATATCTTGTTGATCCACTCATCAACTGAGGGACATCTAGGTTGGCTCCATATCTTTGCTATGGTAAATAGTGCTGCAATGAACATTGTTGTGCTGGTGGATTTAGTATGTCCTTGTTTCTGGATGATTGGGTAAATGCCAAGTAGTGGAATTGCTGGGTCATAGGGGAGTTCTATGTTTAGCCTTTTGAGGAACTGCCATACTGCTTTCCATACTGGTTGAACGAGTTTGCACTCCCACCAACAATGTAGTAGGGAACCCTCCTGGCCACATCCCCTCCAGCATCTGTTGTTATTAGTTTTCTTGATCCTGGCCATTCTAACTGGAGTGAGGTGGAATCTTAGAGTTGTTTTGATTTGCATTTCTTTTATGACCAGAGATGTTGACCATTTCTTCATGTGTCCATAGGCCATTTTTGTTTCTTCTTCAGAGAAGACTCTCTTTAAGTCTTTGGCCCATTTTTCAATGGGATGGTTGTTAGTTTGGAGATTAGTTTTGGAGTGATTCAATTTTTTGAGCTGTTGATATCTTTTAGATATGAGGCCTTTGTCCATTGTATGGTTGGTGAATATCTTCTCCCACTCTGTAGGCTTCCTGATTAGTTTACTAGCTATGTCCTTTGCCATACAAAAGCTCTGCAGTTTAATGCATTCCCACTTATCCAGCCTTTCTCTGATTTGTTGTGATTCTTGGTCCTTATTAAGAAAGTTTTGACCTGTGCCAAAGAGGTCTAGTGTATCTCCTATTCCTTCTTGTAAAGTTTTCAGAGTGTCAGCTTTTACATTGAGGTCTTTGATCTATTTGGAGTTAATTCTAGTACAAGGTGACAAAGAAGGATCCAACTTTAGTTTTCTGCATTTGCTTAACCAGTTCTGCCAGCAGAACTTGTTGAAGAGGCTATCTTTCTTTCATTCTATTTTTTTAGCTCCCTTGTCAAAGATTAGGTGGCCATAGGTCTGTGGTTTAATATCTGGGTCTTCAGTTCTATTCCATTGGTCTTCAGGCCTGTTCTTGTGCCAGTACCAAGCTGTTTTGATAATTATAACTCTTTTATTATTGCATATGAAATTTTGGATTGCCTCTTCTATTTCTTTAAAGAATGCCATTGGGATGTTGATGGGTATTGGGTTGAATTTGTAGATAGCCCTTGGCAAGATTGTCATTTTCATGATATTGATTCTTCCAATCCAGGAGCATGGGAGGTTTTTCCATTTCCTCAGTTTTGCTTTAATTTCCTTTTTCAGGGTTTTATACTTTTCACAAAATGTCCCTTACATTCTTGGTTAAGGTTATTCCTGGGTACTTTATTTTCTTTGAGGCTATTGCAAAAGAATTTGCTTTCCTGATTGTTGCCTCATTCCTCTCACTGTTGGCGTAGAGGAAGGCAGTTGATTTTTGAGGGTTAATTTCATAGCATGCTAACCTTCCAAAGTTTTGAATCAGCTCAAGGAGCTTGGGAGTAGAGTCTATAGGATTCTTTAAATACAGGATCATGTCATCTGCATAAAGGGAAAGTTTTACTTCCTCTTTTCCAATTTGGATCCCCTTTATGTGGTACTGAGGAATTGAACCCGAGTTTTGAAGCATGCTAGGCAAGCATTCTACTTCTAGGCCCAACTCCCAGCCCAGATATTTAACTAAAACATCAACACATTAATAATTTTTTAGAGGCTTGATATATTGAACTATACCAAATTAACAGAACCATACTTACTTGGCAAGGACAAGCCACAAATATGGTTTTCCCCATGAGGTTTATTTAATTCTAGATTTGCTGAGCTGACCTTTATGATTTCACCAAATATATCAAACTAATAACAGAGTCTATGGCAGTGAGGGAAACATTTATGCTCATCTCTGGAAGTTGCACTTCAAATACAAGAGTAAAGTCACTGGTTTGAAACAAAATGGAAGAAGTTTTATGCAATGTATGTCTCAAGAATTCATGTACTGCATAACAAAAAGACTACAGATAACTAAACAAGTAAGTATTTCACAAAGAAAGAAAAATCAACAGGTCAAAGATAAGAATGAACATGGCCCAAATACTCAATGTATATATTAGTTTCATCCTATGTAACCAATCATCCCTAAGTAATTTATATGATACACAGGAATTGAACTTAGGGACTAAGGCAAGCTAGACAAGCACTCTACTACTAAGCCACATGCCCAGCCCCCAAAGTAGTATTTTCAAACAGCATATGCTGGTAACCACACATTCAATTGTCTCATATGCACATTATTCTTCTGAATCACAAATCCTCGGGTATTTATCTGAGTTCTCTGAACATCTCACAAGTCTGCAGACATCTTAAGGTCAACAGAGATGAGTCTGCTTTCAAGATTTCCTTCCCCCCTGGCTATTGGCAGATGGCCTCAGTTCCCATGTTCCTTGGTGTTGTACTTTCTATACCCAGTAACTCACAGCATGGCTGGCTACCATCATCAGAGCAAAAAAGCAAAGTAGCAAAAATGCCAGCAATAAGGATGGTACAGTCTTTGTTAGTCCATCCCTTCAAACAGGGAGGGGAGTGTGCTATACAAAGTTGTATGTGATTATCTACTCTCAAACACTGCTGATGAAAGTATAGGACATTGTAACCTTCTTAGAAAGTAGACAAACTGTATGTATTAATTTCATACTTATTCTCTGACCCATTAATTCTATTGCTTTGTAGATGGCTAAGCAAAATATACACATGTGACCATTTCTTAAAAAATCAGGCGATATAGTTCACAGAAACAATGTTTATGATAACCCTGCCAACCTAAATATCAACTGCTGATAAAAATAAATTCACTATGACCTTAGTTGTACAGTCCAGTGAAACTGAGTAAGTTATGACTGTATCCAACAACACTGATGAGTATCTTGAACATAATATGACTGTAAAGGACACTCATCACCATTCCCTTTTATATAAAATTTAACCATAAACCAAATGAATCTATGGTGTTAAAAGTCAGCATAAATGCAGATTTCTTAGTGCTGTAGCTAGGAAAAAGGGGTGAGTCTAATAAGACTCTTCATGTGTTTGCTTAAAAGTCATTTAATTATTTCCCATCTGGTTTAGAACTCTTTGAAGTACAAGACTGTGTTTTGTCTCCTAAACTCCTCCAATATCTCCTGTCCTCTCCTACTTATTCCTCTTCCACAAAGCCCTACAACCAAGCTTCTACCCCTAGGCATTTCTCTTGGTGTTCCCATGCCCAGAGATCTCTTGCCCCAGATTCTAGAAATGCCACTCATCTTCACCTTCTTCACACAATTCAAATATGAGTACAACAGAGAAGGGTCCCTTACCACTCTCTAAAAATTCTCCAGAACCTACTTTATTTCCATGGCATTTATCAATATCTGCAAATGAATCAACTTGTTTAATGTCAATCCCTCTTCTACTGAGTAGAGAATTTCATAAGTAGGTTCCCCTTCCCCTAAAATAAAATAAACATTTTTTCAAAAAACGAAAGATAGAAAGATTTTTCTCAGACAAACACAAAGAACTCGAAAAAAAAGAAAATTTCAAAAAAGAGCAATTTCCACTCTACATGTTTGTCAAATAAATACATAAGAGACCCGGAATCTTAGAGAGGATAAGAAAGAAGAGGATCACAAAAACTAAACAAGGATCAGTACAGACTTATACCAAGGAGAATCATAGAGACTGTCTACAATTACTGAAGTAAAAAAATTAGTAGTTTTGTGTTTAACATAAGGTCAAAAGCTATGGACAAAATTAACATCTGTTAATATCCAGTTGATGGGCTTCTGATCATAGAGCTGGAAAATCTGGCACATATCACAGTTTCCAATTTTCCTTCCATGAATATGGAATGTAATGGATGTTCTGCCCAGATTTGCCTCAAATCATAATCCTCTCATTCTCAGTCTCTCAGATAGGTAGGATTAGAGACATGGGCCACGGATTTTGGTTCCTTGAGTGCTTTTTATATCAACAGTGCTCATTCCTTCTAATAGATGCCTAAGAGGCTCACAGATAACTTAGGGAGAAGTGGAATTTATGTAGACAGAAAACAATGAAATCATCTATACCATCCAGCTTCTAGGAGCTTTACTACATCAAACCAATTACTTGATTTTTTAAGTCATTGGGGGTAAACTGTTATTTGTTCATAACTACTATTAAGACAGTTGCTTTGGTAGACAACTTTTTTTTTTTGGTGCCAGTCCTGGGCTTGAGCTCAGGGCCTGAGCACTGTCCTTGGACTTTCTCAAGGCTAGAGCTCTACCATCTGAGCCTCAGCAACACTTCTGGCTTTTTTCTCTGTATGTGGTACCAAGGAATTGAACCCAGGTCTTTGTGCATGCTAGGCAAGCACTCTACCACTAGGCCAAACTCCCGGCCTAGACAATTTTTTTTTACTGAAATCAGAAGCTTTCAATTATTTGCCAGTGCACTGGTCACAGACAGAAATTATACAATGTATATTCCCAATGAATGCTTATTTCATATTTTATTTACTTGACTCAAACATTTGCCAAATGAATATAAATAGTTCATAGCCCATATTAATCATTTTCTTTCATATTTTCTATTATATTCTATATGTTTATATTTTCCTTATTATTTTCCTATATTAGAGAGATAATAATTAAGTTGAAATATTTGTCTTTAGATTTTAATTCCTAAATAATCATAAATCTAATGGAAGTTAACATTTAGCATATATGTGTCCTATAACAACAAGTTGATTATTAACACTTTATGATAGTCTCTACCTACCATTTTCAATGGTACGAAAAACCTAATAGATGATATAAATAGATATTCACTAGATGGAGCATGGCCTGGTTAAATAAGTATGAATATCCTTGTATAACTAAAGGAAGCACTTCAAATATCTGCACATATGACCAACAAATTCTTTTCAAAACATCATAATACATATTTAAATTTGAAGATAATAGTTATCCATAAACTAGAAGTTTATATACCTATATGAAGAAATTGTACATAACTACATGTTTACTTAATTCCACCTTGACTCACAAATCTAGAAAGTATAAAATTAGAGATTTGTTTCTATCAAATTACAGTCACACATCTAAATGCAATTAAGTCCAGACCTAATGGCTATTTACATAAAAATGCTAAATAATTTTCTTTTGGAAAAGAGTGAAGAAAAGAAGCATAAACAAAGCAATATTCATCTTGCTGATTTTTCTTGTTCTGAATAATTAAAACTTTAAAAATACCAATGCTAAATAACTTCATTCAATAATAGTGAACATGAAAATAATAAGCAATTAGATCTTTCAGTACTAAATATAATTCAGTTTGACACCAGCAATTGTCCAAAATCACAAATTAAAGATATATTTTCTATCCACGTCTTGTCTCAAAACAAACAAGTTTATTCCATACATTCTTCCAAACATCCTTCCTTTTTGTTTTTATTTATTTATTTTTTCATCAGTTATCAGACCTGAACTCAGGTTCTGGGCACTATCCCTGAGCTTATACACTCAAGGTTAGCACTGTATGACTCTGAGCCACAGCAACACTTCTGGTTTTCTAGTGGTTAATTTGGAGGTAAGAGTGTCATAGAGAATTAGGAGCCTGGACTGCCTTCGAACAGGATCCTTAGATCTCAGCCTCCCAAGTATCTAGCATTAGATGCATGAACCACCAGCAACCAGCCCTTCCCAATATTTTATACTTAATCTATTTCCTCTACCAAGTATCTAATATACATCTCCTTAGAAATTATTTCTTATTCCTGTATCATTCCAGACAAACATCATGCTGCACCAAAAAAAAAATTCCCAAAAGCCTTACCTTAAGATCCCAAGGAACACACTTTTACCTGAAGCATTCTGTTTTCAAGTTCCCATTTAACACCTGTTTGCCTTCAGTGATTTCAGATCAGGAAATGCAGACAGCATTCTACATGAATAAATAAACTATTTGGTTCCATATATTTTCCCATATATGTCTTCTACTAAGAAGCCAATGAAAGATAAATGGGACACTGAAATGGGTGAGCTAGCCAATAGTGAAGAAGAGCAGGCATGCAATAACAACATGAGGACTTCCTTTGGTACAGTGAAAGCCAACAGTTTGTACTACTAGGGTTTATCCATTGAGACCCTGATAAGAGACAGCTTCTGAAACCATGTACTTTCTTCACAAGCCATTTTTTCATATATTTTATTGTCATTAATAAGCCAATTTTGTTACTACACCCAGAATAAGGATGGGAGAATACAGTCTCCAATGTTAAGAGAGAGTTTAGCTAAATTACTAAACATAACAATGGCAGGAATATGTAAGACCACCATATCTTCCATCCTCATATCTTCACAAGAATGACCTGGAGTTTACCTAAAGAGTCATCAGTAGGGGCCAAGAGCAAGGCCTAGTGGTACAGTGCTTGCCTAGTATGCACAAAGCCTCTAGGTTCAATTCCTCAATACCACATACACAGAAAAAGCCAGAAGTGGCGCTATGGCTCAAGTGATAGAGCTCTAGCCTTGAGAAAACCTGAGGACAGTTCCCAGACCCTGAGTTCAAGCCCTAGGACTGGCAAAAAAAAGTTCATTAATATTATTCAAATGAAGATTATCATCTTCATCAAAAAATGTTTCCTCAGTTATATGTAAATCCCTGGATGGAAGAACAGGGACAAACAATGAAAAAATCCTATAATCTACCAAGGTGCTCACAAATTAATAACAGAAAAAATTAATAATGGAATGAATAAATAACAATACAAGATAATACACATTCAGTAACCCAGTTATTATTAATTCATTAAAACATTAGCCACAAGTAGCCACAGCAAGTCTTCATCCTGGCCCCATTATTATGTCACAGAGAGGTATAGTGGGTTATCCAACTCCATCACTTCACCCTGGCACAAAACTCCTGCATTAAAAAAAAAGTATTGAAGTAATTAAAGAAAGTAACTTGGCCAATATAACACTGAGACAGGGAAAGAGGCCATCATTTCTCTTTCGATACATTCACCCTCTCTGTTATGATACCCAAGATCAATAGAAGTGGGCAGCCTTTGTTTATTCTGTCAAAACAATCTTGAGTAGATTCCAGGGCATTCATTTTCCTCCTCTCAGGTTCCATAATTATGAGCAAACAAGGAGCAGCATTTCTGAACACGCTAGAACCCATTGTACGTACATCTAGCCAGTCTATAAGAATGTTCTAAAGATGATTGTCCCCTTCCTAGTCATTCTTCATTGTCGAGTTAGGTAAATGTCCACTGTGTAGAATTTGTGAAGAAAAAACACATTTCATGTGCATGTCCAAATACAGAAGTATAAAACTGTTAAATTGTTTAAGACATGGGGAGAAGGATAAGAAAGATTGGGAGAGTACATTTATGAAAATTTCATAAACGAAACCTTTTGTACAATTGATATACACAAGTTTAAAAAGAGAAAAGGAAATCTCAAAAGAATTAAGTAGCTCTTGGTTCAGCTTCATGTGGCAATCTTACTCAGGAGAGAACTACAGTCTTGCTAGCCACTAGTGTCTCAAATCTATCATCTCAGCTACTTTGGAGGTTGACATCTGGCGGATCATAAATGGAAGCAAGAAAAGTTTCCATCTCCAAAATAACCAGCAAAAAAAACCCAAAAAACCAACTGAGGTTATATGCACGACTCAAAGGATAAGAGATCAGTGATGAGCGAGAATGCAAAGTAAATGTGAAACTCTTGAGTCAAGCCCGGTACTGATGAAAAAGAGACAGAGAGGAAGAAGAAGAAGAAAGAAGAAAGAAGGAGAAGAAGAAGAAGAAGAAGAAGAAGAAGAAGAAGAAGAAGAAGAAGAAGAAGAAGAAGAAGAAGAAGAAGAAAGAAGGAGGAGGAGGAGAAGAAGAAGGAGTCTTATTAAAAAGATAGAGTATCATTTTAGCAAACATTCAGTTCTTGAGAAGACAAATAATGAGATTTGTGAGAATGCCATAAAAAAGGTTAGAAAAGCCACAAGGAAAGCAAGAATGAAAACGTAAACCCCAAAATTCTCCAGGCAAAGAAATCAAAATTGCATTTGCTATCACAGTACTGTTGACTGTGTTGAAATTAAAACTCCAAGGGCACACCATGTCAGAGTCACCGTGTTGCTCTTTAAATACCACTAGGAAATGCCAGAAACATATGGCAACTGGAAATTTATTTCCTCAGAAGACCAGTGGGAGTCGAGAAGTGCTCATATTTCAAAGTCCCTCCATTACCAGCTCGGAGAGCTCCAGAGAAAGGAATAAAAGTCAGACATCCGGACTCATGCTTCTAATCCTGAGTACTCCGACACTGAGTTCTGAGAATCATGGTTTGGAGCCAATCAGATCAGGAAAGTCATTGAGATTCCAATCTCCAATTAACCACACAAAGGCCCGAAGTGGAGCTCAGGTGTTAGAGTGCTATAGTAGCCTGAGCAAAAATGTTCAGGGATAGTGGCTAGAATCTAAGTTTAAGTCTCAGTATCAGTGAGCATGCGCGCACACACACACACACGCACACACATGCACACACAATGAATAGAGGAAGGACCATACTCAAAAGAATGTAAAATAATTAGTACTATCCAACATACTACCAAAGATGATAATATAAAACAAAAAATGTGTTAAATCCCAACTATTTGCTATTTATACCAAAATAAGACTCTTAACACACATGTTGGAAACCAGTAGAGATGGAAAAGGAGAGGAAAGAAGACAAATTAATAAGCAACCAAGTACCTTTCTGGCAGCCATTTTTATACCTTTAATTCAGCCAACTATTTGGTTTGCAGCTGGTAGTCCATATGTATGGTAGAAAATGAGAGAGTACTTATAACTTTTCTACCAGCACACAACAGAAATTAAATGAGATATTCAGCCAGGACTAGAAGGGATCAAGGAATAAGAACAAATTGATTCATCCATGCAGACATTTCTGAATTAGGGTCATAAGGGTTTGAAAGAAAAATTTGCTTGGGGAAAGAGTTGGAAACACATACTTTGCTCAAATTTATGATTACAATAGTGTCAAGATTAACAGAAGCACTACTCTTACAAGGCACATGGGGCAGAGGAAACACTTGTATTACCTTCAGTTGGAAAGTCCTTTTTTATGTACCAAGGGAGTTATGAGATCTAACAAGCCTTAAAGCTGTAGATACATCTCAGTGAAATAGCACAGGGAATTACATAAAAAATCCAGCTAGAGATAAAAAGAAGCATGAACAAAGACACTTTGATCAGTTAAGACTTTTGTTCTAATATATTATTTTAAAAAATAGATTGAAGTCAGGTTCTATTGGCTCACATCTGTCATCCTAGCTACTCAGGAGGCTAAGCCCTGAGGATAGAGGCTCAAGCCAGCCCCAGCTGAAAAACCCATGAAACTATTATCTTCACTTAACTATCAAAAAATCTGTAAGCAGAGCTATGTGGTTCAAGTGGTTGAGAACCCTCCTGGAGAAAAACATCTCAGGGAGAGTGCCAAGACTCTGAATTGAAATCCCAGGATTGTCACAAAATCAGAACAGAATTAATTTCTTAAGGTAATAGTGATTTTTAAAAGTATTTCTCCATTTACCATGAACGTCATACACAGCTTCTTAATTATATAGGACCCATATTACCTTAGTGATACATATTGTAGCTATGTTTTTGTTTACTCATAAGAGCTGGCTCTTCCTGTAACTGGAAGGAATTCATCTGGGTTATTTGTTTATTTACTATTTTCAGGAAACCTTTGAGAATCAAATAAATATTAGTCCCCTTTACGCTCCAAACAAGGTAATAGAACCTGAGTATGTTGGATATCAAAATACCCTGTTCTGAAATGCAGAGACAAAGGGTGAACAAACACAGCAGTGGTACTCACAAGACACTGTGTAAAAATGAACTATGTAACTTATGGGTGAAGGCAGGAGGGAAGACTTGGAGAGTAAGGAAAGGATAACAATGTCCACAGAGAAATGCACTCTCCCTGGCTTATGTGACTGTAACTCCTCTGTACATCACCTTAATAATAACAATACAAAATTTAAATTGATCATCACATTCACCAAATGAGCCCACATAAAACAAACATACAAAACAACAATTTTTTTCAAAATTAAAGTAACACAGAAATTGCTCAATTAACATTGGCTAAACAGATGTTGAATAATGATTGAATGATCTTATGGTTTTTCTCTTTTCTTTAGGAAAATACAACTGTAACTCCAGTCTTTCCTCACTTGCTGTAGAAAGTTCAGCAGCATCAGATAATAATGATGGTTTGACACAGTGGAGGCAAAGTCAAGGATAGTTCAGAGATGGGAAGATACAGAATCTTCACAAAACCCTCCCAGAATGTCTTGTTGGTGAGCTGATAGACATCTATTTTGCTAATGATGATCTAAGGCACTATTTTTTTTTCAAGGAAGCTAGTCGCACATAAAATAATCTTTAGTAAAGCTTTAGGAGACTTCCCAGAATATCTAGCAGGATCAGGGGTGATTAACCAAATGATTGTGATAAATTTAAATAAAATGTATACCATTAAAAATGTAAACCAAACTCAGAATTACAGCTAGACTAAGCAGAAAAATTTACTCACAGTGCATTTTCAATTCATAGTTGCTTCCACATTAAGCCTAACAATATTGCTTTCAGAAAAGAAGATAATGCTAAATTCATATACATTGTATAGCCTGCATATTACAGGAGATGCTAAAAAGCTACATAGTTACTATTTCATTTTCAGTATTGAAGACTTTCACATAGTATTAAAAATGTTTATAATTTATTTGTAATTTCCTCTTGCATTTTCTCTTTTTCTGATTGCTTGGTAAGTCATATATAATCTGGGGTATATTAAGTTTCAAACTCACAAGGTAGAATCTGGCAAATCTACAAGAAAAACTTTACTTCAGATTAGGCTACATAGCATTGGAGCTCGGATCCTGATGTAATTAATTCCACTTTCCTTCTTGAAGAAGTTGGCACACATGTGAAAATTCTGCATCAAAATGCAGAAGACGAATGGTATGAAAAGAGCTCAAGTTTAATTATTTATCCAATAACATGTATGTAATATCATCATAAAAGAAGTATTGTTCTACGTGATAGTACTGGTAAGTTTGAGAAGCCACCAGGGAGTTTTAGGACTTATTTCTTTCTGAGAGAGGGCGCTGTGATTCTAGAGGAATTGGGTCTATAGGGTTCAAGATAAATGTTGAAATCACCAGGAGCAGGCATAAGGCAGCCAGACTAACAAGTTGAAATAGAGGACTTATTGATTTCTATGAAGTAGGCAAAGAAAGAAGGGGAATTGACAAATCTCCTAAGTGCAGCTGATAATGAACTTTAAGGCTCTTCAGACACTAGATAATATGTTGTAGTCACCATCTTTAGACATGAAACTAGCCTGTTAAATTTACTCCTGTTTGGATGCTTTGAATCACACCTGTCCTCTTAGCTACTCAGGAGGCTTGGGTAGAAGCCAGCATGGGCAAGAAAGGCTATGACTCTTCAATTAACCAGGGAGATGTGACTCAGGTGGTAAAGTGACAGCATTGAACAAACAAGGTAAAGGATAATGCCCAGGCCCTGAATTCAAGCCACAATACACACACACACACACACACACACACACACACACACACACACACACACAATTACTCTCGTCAGGATTTTTAAAGCCATAAAACAAAACTCACTAATATATGTAATTAATCAGGTAATGTGTGACATTATTACTTCCCTTTAAAAATGATTAAAAGAGGTGTTTTATTGGGGAAAACACAATCACGATGTTTGCATACTTTAAGTCATTTAAGGTAACAAGTACATACAATCTTATATTAAATTCTATAGTCTTTCACTGTCACCTAGTAAACTCTTTAATTATCTTTTATATTTCATATAAACTTTATGTTTTACTAAATATTAAAGATCCTTCTCTTTATTCTTTCCATCACCTGGGATAATTTCTTTCTCACAATAATGGCTTAGTAAACATTTCTCAAAGCAAAAATCTTTTCCTTTTGGAAAAATGACACCAAGATTTCTATCTCTTCACCGCACTGCAGTACAAAGAAACTACTACTCCTTCTAAACATTTACAAATGCTTCCTCTTGTCTCCTAGAGTGTTTCCTTTCCTGGGCCCTAATAATATGCAAGTCAATATTACCGTTATTACTAAAAGCATATTCTATAATCTACAAATCAAAGTCTCAATCAACAAAGAAGAATCTCAGTATAACTCACCCTGAAAAACACTATGTTTCATAGATCTCAAATGTTTTACATTCCTGAACAAACACAGTCACTGTTTAATAGTTCCTAATTTGGTAAGAAAGGAGTATGGATCCTTAGCACTGTCCCTGAGCTTTTTTGTTAGAGACTCATGCTATACCACCATTTGATCCACAGCTCCTAAGCCAGTGTGGTAAACTACCACAAGGTGTTTATTAATGCATTAATCTAAACAAATCACCCAAGGAACAAATGAATAGCTTACTAAGAATTGATAGCCTCTGATTGAGGCCACTTTTGAAAAATTCTCCATCCAATCAAGTTTTCATTACAAAGCCTGCTTTGTGCAAACATATTACGGCTATTGTGCAAAGCCCCTTTAAAAGTACATGCCATCAAATATTAATTGGATAAGCTAAGGGAACCAAATTTTCAAATTGTTCTAGATAAAAGGAACAATACCTCCCATCCCCAAAGTATGAATGTAGGATTGTAAACTCCCAAGCAGACACCAGCTCTATACATGGGAGTGGCAGAGGTAAGAAAGACAGAGTGAGTGAGACACATTGGAAATTAATGTATGTAAAACTCCTGAGCTGGTAAACAAAAACCTTGGAAAATATTGCTATTCTTCTGTTGGGGTTTTCTTCCTATAACAAATAAATGCCCATATCTAATATTAGGAGACAATGCACTTAGTTATATTCTACTAGTACTAAAATGACACTAAAACCTACAGTAACCGAAGGAGCCCAGAATCTTTACTGTAGATTTAGCAATTCTCTTGATGTTTTGATAAAACAAGATATAAAAATATATCCTGGCCTTATCTGTGAATGGGGAAAAGGGATTCCACAAAGCTGACACTCAAATGATATTTTCTGATGTAATATATATTTTATTGGATCAAGAAATTGAATGCTGAGAGGGGGAAAGTCACTTGGCTATTAGGAACAGTGGAGTTGCATTGGAAGTCACAAGATCTGGATTTTACTTTTCTTTCTTCGTGGAGATGAAGAAGCAGGATCGGGAATTTAACCTAGAGCGATCATGCAAATGTCAGGCAAGTTCTGTACCACCAGCCAACATCCTCATCCTGAGCAGTTGCATTTTATTTGAACTCTCCATTGTCCAGAGAACCTAAACCAAATTACTTCCCTTATAGTTTCTTTAGATGTTAGAAACCCTTTTGTTGTAGTCACATTATCAACATTTCCTTTTACAGCTCATATCTTTCTTGCAAGATTCTATTTTTCTTCTAGTTTCACAAATTTTGCTATGTATATCCAAATCATTTTTTTCCACATGGGGTTCAATAAAGAGGAGAGTGAGGATGGATTTTTTCTTCTTATGTGAACATGTCTCAACACCACTTGTTTCTAGTTTCTTCTTTTTTGCATTTAATATTCTGATCTATAAAAATTAACTACATTTGTAAAATATGTAAATACATAACTATGTAAAATATCTAGATATGTAAAATATCTAGATACCTAACTGAACTCTTGTTACCAATATCTAACAAATTTTCTGTGGCTATGTTAAAACTATAATCCTATCTATAGAATATCAGATGTATATCTGTGTTAGATGGAATAAAGACTATCAAAAATGTTATATCCTAAATCCCTATAATGTGTTAATTTGTTTCCTCATATGATGAAAGTGACTTTGTAAATGCAATTAAATGTTGAGAAATAGACATTTTCTTGCATTATTCATGCAAGGCCCAAAGCAAATGTAAGGAACTTGAGACGGGGAGGGGCCAAAAGCTATCTTATTACAATAGCAGGAAAGGTGATGAAGAAAATATGAACTTCTATTGATTGAAGGAAGAATCATGAGCCAAGAAACTCTGAGGGTCTGTAGAACCAAAAATGTACAAAGAAATAGACCATTCTTTTAAAGCTTACAACAGAAACCAGGCTACTTTGAATCAAGTGAGATGAATTTGGACTCCTGCCCTCAAGAAATACCAGACAGTAAATTTATGTTATTTTTAACTACAGTTTGTAAAAATTTGTTACCATAGCATGGCAAACTAATTCACCTTCTAATCTTTTTCTCCTTTCATTTTCTTGCCTAATTGCTTTAGTGAAAAGATATAGCAAATGGTGTCAGCATGTATCTATGCTTTTGTTCTTCTAAATACATACTGTTCTATTGGATTCCTAGTAGAAAGAATGAAAATTACATAACAAAAAACATAATATTCTTAGGAAGGGAGAAAATAAATGTACCAGGTACCTGAAATGAATAGTAAATCCATTAGAGAGCCATGAAAACATATCACTTTTGAAGACCTGTTTGCAGGTTAGAGCTTAACCTGCATCATTCAAAGGTGAGTTATCTATATACACATAAATATCATAGCAGTATGGTATTATATAGAAATGAATGTTTGAACTCTCAAGTACTATGATAATTAAATATAGAAAATACAGAAAATCTGTTTACACTGCAAAAATTTTACCACGTAGATGATCATTTTTCCATCAACTGCATAAATTAATTTTAAATAAGTTTTTACAGAAATACGCAGAAAAAATCTTTGACCCATCTTTGTTTATCACATATCCTTTCTCACACCATAAAATATTCCTGTGAAATATTGGTAGATTGTTTTTTCCATGATTGAGACAAATACAAGTTTATTGATTCACCCAGCAAGAATCAATCAATAGATTGTAAACAAAAATCCACAGAAGTATTTTGAGAAAGCAATAATTTTTTTGAAAGTGAGGGAAGTTGTACTTCCTCAGTGGGAACTAAAATAATCATAAAGCAATAAATTCATGAACACTAAGAAAGAGAACTATAAACAGATTACCCTGTGGTATCAAAGATTAGGGTAGAGTATATAAAAATAGTTTCTGAGGAAATGGCTTTAGCTTTTCGCCATTAAGTATAATACTAGCTGTGGTTTGTCATATACAGCCTTTATTATATTGAGGAATGTTCCATGGATTCCTAGTTTCTCCAGAGCTTTTAACATAAAGGGGTGTTGGATCTTGTCAAATGCCTTTTCTGCATCTATTGAGACAATCATGTGATTTTTGTCCCTGCTCTTGTTGATGTGTTGAATTATATTAATTGATTTGCGTATGTTGAACCAGCTTTGCCTCCCTGTGATGAAACCTGTTTGATCATAGTGTATAATTTTTTTGATGAGTTGTTGTAGACGGTTGGCCAGTATTTTGTTGAGAAGTTTTGCATCGATGTTCATCAAAGAAATAGGTCTACAGTTCTCTTTCTTTGATGAATTTCTGTCTTGTTTGGGGATGAGGGTTATACTGGCTTCATAGAATGAGTTTGGTAAAGAACCTTCATTTTCAATTTCGTTGAAGAGCTTGAGGAGTATTGGTGTGAGCTCTGCTTTGAAGACCTTATAGAATTCAGCTGTGAATCCATCTGGCCCTGGGCTTTTCTTAGGTGGAAGTTCTCTTATTGCCATTTCTATTTCAACCATTTCTATTTCAACCATACAACAGACAAAGGCCTCATATCTAAAATATATCAACAGCTCCAAAAATTGAATCACTCCAAAACTAATCTCCAAACTAACAACCATCCCATTGAAAAATGGGCCAAAGACTTAAAGAGAGTCTTCTCTGAAGAAGAAACAAAAATGGCCTATAGACACATGAAGAAATGCTCAACATCTCTGGTCATAAAAGAAATGCAAATCAAAACAACTCTAAGATTCCACTTCATTCCAGTTAGAACGGCCAGGATCAAGAAAACTAATAACAACAGATGCTGGAGGGGATGTGGCCAGGAGGGATCCCTACTACACTGTTGGTTTGAGTGCAAACTCGTTCAACCAATATGGAAAGCAGTGTGGCAGTGCCTCAAAAGGCTAAACATAGAACTCCCCTATGACCCAGCAATTCCACTACTTGGCATTTACCCAATCATCCAGAAACAAGGACATACTAAATCCACCAGCACAACAATGTTCATTGCAGCACTATTTACCATAGCAAAGATATGAGTGGATCAACAAGATATGGTATTTGTACAAAATGGAATTCTATGCTGCTGTCAGAAAGAATGACATCGCCCCATTTGTTAGGAAATGGAAAGACTTAGAAAAAATCATATTAAGTGAAGTAAGCCAGACTCAAAGGAACTTAGGCTCAATGGTCATAATCAGTAGAAACCTTGGGCTCTCCTAGCAGAGATTTGCAATAGAGCAAAACCTTGATACAAAAGGCCATATAGTATGACGCTAAATGAAAGGATCTCTAGGCTGTAGAAACATAAGCCGTATAATGAATGATGTTCTTAAGGTACTATGTTATCTCTCATCTCTTTTTCTGTCCCTTGGTTATCTCATATTGTTACAGTATTTCACTTTGTTACCTGATATATTGGATATATTTGTATTTGGTTATTTGAAATTGGATAGGAAAAGGGAGAAAACAAGATGAGGGTGGGGTAGGGGGGAGGGTAATGGGTACCAGGACATGTGAAAGGGTATCAATGTATGTGAATTAATGTACCATCTATCTGGCAAATATCATGTAACCCTTCTATTAATTACAATAAAAATATATGAAAAAAATGAAAATGTAAAAAAAAGAGAGAAAACAGCTGGAAGTGGTTTTGAGGCTCAAGTGGTAGAGCTCTAGCCTTGAGAAAATCCAAGGACAGTGCTCAGGCCTCAACTGAAGCCCAGGACTGGGAAAAAAATAGCTGCCTACCTCAACATTTGAAGGTATTTGCCTGTGTACCTTTCCAAAAGTTTTATGGCTTTATCTTTCACATTTAGGTCTTATAATCCATCTGAAATTGATTATGTTTATGCTATATGCTAGGCATAAAGATTTATTTTTCCCACATTAATATTCCATTGATCTAGGAAGATTTATTGAAAGTATTTTTTTTTGCATCGTACCATAGTATTATGTTTGCTATAAATCTGGTAATTGAGTTTTGCCTACAAACTTAGTAGAATTGTTCTGTGTTGACTTGGCTATGTTAGGAACTGCATCTCCCAGAACTTCCTGAGTGATTTCCCATTCAAGTGGCTACAACTACATGTACAGGTTAGGAAGAACACAAGGAAATGGCTTTGACTTTTTAAAGGTGTTCTCAAGTAGATAAGGGGTAGAATAGAGATACTGGTGGGCTCTAGTTTGTCCTAATGCTCTTTGTCTCAATGGATAGCTTTTCCTCTAGACTTCTGCCCAGCTTATTAACTCCAGGGGTTAGGTAAGATGCACCCAAGAATTAGGAGGTACATAGAGACAGCATTTTTCGATTGGATTTCTCTTAGCTTTCTCTTCAAAAGCCTGCAACTGGACATGCTGGTTTGTTAGGTAGACTGATACGTTTTTCACCTATGCCAGTGCACCTAGAAAGTTGACTGGAAACTCCTTCTCTGAATATCATAAATATCTTTGGAATAGATTTCATTGTAATCAGGTAATATGAGAAGAGCCTTTTCAGAGTGCAAACTGATTTGATATTATGTGTATGCTTGGTTCTAGGCTCATGTACTAATACCATTGATTAGGATATTTTTGTTCTTACAATCTTAATTTAGTCCTTAGTTTTATAGTTAGTCCATTTGGCATTATAGGATCTTTGTCTTTGTTATTCCTATGTGGTGTTGGGTATTCAGTGCCTTTTTCTTTCTCTATAGAGTTTTGAATCAGATCGTCAATTTCCTCAAATTCTTTGCTAGAATTTTACTTTTATGGAATTGCACCAAAGCTATAGATTAATTGAGAATGGATAGTATTTTTTATAATATTATCAAGATGATATCAAGATATTTGCTTAAATTATTAATTTTTGGTATACTTTGACAGTGTAAGTAAATGTGTCATGATTTGTTTGTGCTTCTTATTACAGATTGGTGTGTAGGTTTGATTGGGAGCTAGTTCCCTTACATTTTTTGTCACCTGAGCAGTATATTAGTTAAGAATTAATGTCAACCTCCCACAAATTTGGTTAGCAAACACTGATATTAGAAGCTGTTAAATGTTGATACTATAATAATGAAAAAGACCATGATATCCAATAATACGCTGTCTGGAAGTTAATGCCTATACAGGCCTCTGGCAGACAAACTAGGGCTTTTTCCAAGAGGAAGAAGAAATTTATTAGGCTTGGAAATGGAAAGTCCTGCCATGCACCCAAGTTACTATAATTTCTCATGATCACTGATTTTATACATCTCTCTGCAAAGGCTCTAGGCATCACCATTCCCTACAAAATAAATCTTTGGGAAGAAAAGGGATGCCAAACTTTCTAGATCTATAAAAGATGAAGGCCTCCTGTTTGCTTTTTTTTCTGAAGCGAAGTTCTGAGAAGGTAGAGACATGTTTCTAACTTAACCATAGGGAATCTGTGACGTTGGATGGATATTTCCGAAGCCCTTAGGGCCTGTCTCCAAGCATGTCTCATATCATGCTCCTTAGAGCTGGTATCTCCCCAATTTTTTCTTCTTTACTCCACTGCATTAAGAAGACAAAGAAACATTATTATACTCATGGATTCAGATTTAATATCTTTTAGGAAAATGCTGTAGATATGATTAATTTTTTAAGATTGATTTTGGGAAATAATACAGAGGAAAAATCTACCCTGAGATTAAAATGGAAGGAAGGAGAGGAGAAGGAAAATGAGACATTTATCAGACAAGTCCCAAAGAAGCTTCAGATTAATCTTGTTAAAGTATCCTGGAGGAAAACGGATCCAAGTGTGTTTCCTGGCTAGGATTCTTTGGTTGCTCAGAAAGTAACGAAGTCTGTCTGTACCAAACAAATTCTCATATTTCCTGCATCCAATGCCTGATGACTATGCCTTTGTAATTCCCTGTCTCTTCCACTTATTTTGGCAGTACTGGTTTGGAACTGGGCTACATGCTTGCTAGTTTTACACTCTTAGTCTACCACTTCAACCACATCTTCAGTTCACTCATAAAAATCTGTATGTGGTAATTAATATTAGGTCTATGTGGATGGTCCAGGATCTATCTCCTCAAGATTTTTCGTTGAATCACATCTGACAATATACTGGTGCATGAAAAGTAACATGTTCATGAATTCCAGAGAAGATGGAATCTCAGAGGACAGAGGACATTATTCTGCCTACTACAATTTCTATGCAGCATTTATATATCTAGGATTTAAAAAAACATGACTTTAACATCAATTTGGTTTGATTTATATGGATTCTTAAAAGAAGATGGAGAGGAGTTAATTTGGAAGAGAAGAGGAAGAATGTTGAAAGCAATGACATTGATCAGGATATTTTGTACTTACCAATTGATTTGTTGAATGATAACTTCTGTAAAACCATTTAAAGATAATAAACATATAATTTTAGAAAAGAGAATGTAACAAGCTGGAGAAAATACAACAGAACACACTAACTTAGGACTACAGATAAGTAGCTCATCTTTGGAGACCAAAAGAAACTAATCTTGGGCTGAGAGTTTGGCCTAGTGGTAGAGTGCTTGCCTAGTATGCATAAAGATCTGGGTTTGACACCTCAGTACCACATACATAGAAAAAAAAAGTGAGAAGTGGTGCTGTGGCTCAAGTGGTAGAGATACAGCCTTGATAAAGCCCAAGGACTGTATTCAGGCCCTGAGGTCAAGCTTGGGACTGGAAAAAAGAAAAAAATCAAAAAAACAAAAAGAAAAAAAACTAATCTTAAATTTTGCCTGTACCAATTACCACTCTGATGAGTCCACAGATCATCATCAGAAACATCATCAGCATCTTCATTATTATCATTATTATTTTTGCTAGTCCTGGGGCTTGAACTCAGGGCTTTGGCACGACCCTTGAGCTTTCTCAAGGTTAACACTCAGCCACTTGAGCCACAGTACCACTTCTGGCTTTTTCTATGTATATGGTACCAAGGAATGGAATCCAGGGCTTTGTGCATGCCAGCAAGCACTCTACCACTAGGCCAAACTCCTGGTCCTAGAACTTTACATTTTGTCATACTGTTTAGAAGAGTCCTATTAGGTAGTTCAATTCCTTGGTACTAAATACATAGAAAAAACCCGGAAGTGGTGCTGTGGCTCAAGTGGTAGGGCTCTAGCCTTGAGAAAGTCCAAGGACAGTGCTCCTGCCCTGAGCTCAAGCCCAGGACTGGGAAAAATAAAAATAAAGTTCTAATGTAAATGAGAAGAACAACAGAAGTATTTTGGATTAAGGATATTGCTATTCTTCCATTAATGAGTACCTGAAATATAATCAGCATTTCTTTGGAAGGGAATTCCAGGCCAGTTTTGTGCTGCTCATGGATCGAATTGTTGAAAATGAATTTCAGAAGCGAAGCATTGATTTAGCCCAAAGGAACATGACCAGCATCAGAATAAGATGTGCTACTAGGATGTTTGGAAAACATTTTCTTAAGTGCCTGATGCAATTGGCAAAGGCATCGTTCATGGTTGTTGAATACAAAGCGGAGCTTTCCAGAGTAGTAAATGAATAAGGAAAGTTCTAGCTTCTGCTTGTAATTGTGTGCTAGTTGCCACATCTTTTTATGTTCTGTTCCATTTGTGCAAGATTACTATACAGACTATTCTATCAAGCTTTCTGTGCTACAAATCTCTTTCTTTCAGAGTGTGCTGACCTGGCTTGCTCTTTATTTTCCGGCATAGAAAACCTCCTCTTCTCACTTTTCCCCTCTCAGCCCACATTTGATAAAAGCCTGCCACGTGTTAGGCAAGTCAATCTGCTGCCGCAGCCTTTTCAGGTCTACTTAGAAAATGTTTTGACAAAATGTCAGATGAATGGTGCACATCGAGAAAAGTTGGCCTTTATACAACAAATGCAGTTTGCTGTCTTTGCATACTAAGATCGAGAACCATTCTTTAGAAAAATTATCAGCGTCCTGCCAGCAGAGCTGGCAAAACTTAGATGCTTTCCTCTTTTTTTCATTTGGCCAGTCCTGGGGCTTAAACTTAGGGCTTGGGTCTTGTCCCCCATGCTTTCTCAAGGCTAGCGCTCTATCACTTGAGCCACAGCACCACTTCCAGCTTTTCCTATGTATGTGCTACTGAGAAATCGAACTTGGGTCTTCTTGCATGCTAGGCAAGTACTCTACCACTAGGCCACACTCCTGGCTCCCTTAAATGCTTTCCTGTGTGTGCGTGCGTGTGTGTGTGTGTGTGTGTGTGTGTGTGTAGAGAGAGAGACAGAGACAGAGAGATACAGAGACAGAGACAGAGACAGAGACAGACTGAGAGAGACAGAGACAGACTGAGAGAGACAGAGACAGAGACAGAGGTCTCATCCTGGGGGCTTGAACTCATGAGCTGATTGCTGTCCCTGAGCAGTTTTGTTCAAACCTAGGTGTTTTACCATTTGAGCCACAACTTCACTTTAGCTATGTTTTTGGATGGCTAGTTGGCAATGAGTCTCTCAGACTTTCCTGCTCAGGTTCTTTGCACCTTGATTCTCTGATTCCAGCTTCCTGAGTAGTGAGGACTACAGGTACCAGCCACTGGCCCCTAGCTCTTGTGTCTGTTTTTTCTTTTTTCTTTTCTTCTCTTTCTTTCCTTCTTTCTTCCTTCCTTCCATCCTTCCTTCCTCTCTCTGTCTCTGTCTCTCTTTGTCTCTGTCTCTCTTCTCCCTTTTTCCCTTTTTCTTTTTCTCTCTTTTTTCTCTCTTTCTTCTCGCTCTCTCTTTCTCTCTCTTTCTTTCTCCTTCCTTCCTTCCTTCCTTCCTTCCTTTCTTTCTTTCTTCCTTCCTTTCTTTCTTTCTTCCTTTCTTTCTTTCTTTCTTTCTTTCTTTCTTTCTTTCTTTCTTTCTTTCTTTCTTTCTTTCTTTCTTTTTTCCTTTCTTTCTTTCTTTCTTTCTTTGTTGTGGAACTTGAACTCTGGGCCTGGGAGCTGTCTTGGAGCTCTTCAGCTCAAGGCTATCACTCTACCATTTGAGCCACATGCCATTCCCTCCTGTGTCTTTTCTAGCACAAATTTGTCATAGTTTTGAAAACAAATATGAGAAAATAAAATTGGTCTATGACATTCAGAATGACTGTCATCAGTAAAGACCCAGTCATGTTTTGGGAAGAAAATAGACTGAAAAATAGTGATGACAAGTAAAAAATTCTTCCTCCATATGTAGTACTTCTAGCTGACTAAACTTTATAATCTTCACATAAAGACTTCACCTACCTCCTGAAAGGCATTTTAACTATTATAGACATTATAAGACCGTCTGAAACAAAACTTCACCTGTGCAAGGTTCTTCTCCTCTGGTTACCAAGGAGCATCCTGTCATTTCACACAGTATATGATTTCTCGGTATTCATCAAATCCCTGTTAAATATTTCTGTCTCCTACCTATCCTGGCTCACACAGCCATATAAAGAACTGATCTTCTATTCTTCCCTTAGTTACTCTCACGTCTCTATTCCCATCTATTCACAATTATTCCTATCTCGTTTTGTATTTTCATTCATTCTCTCCTGGAATGATACGATCTTCCTGTTGGAATCCCTTCCCAAATGTTTGCTTGAAATCTGTTTCCTACCTTAGCATGAGAATGATCTTTACAGGATTTGATTTAGTCTCTCTTTGATGTTTTTCTTTTGCCAGTTCTGGGCTTGAGCTCAGGGACCTGACCATTGTCCTTGGGCTTTCTCAAGGCTAAAACTCTAGCACTTGAGCCTCAGCACCACTTCTGGCTTTTTTTCTATGCATGTGGTACCGAGGAATCAAACTTGGGTCTTGATGCATGCTAGGCAATCACTCTACCACTAGGCTAAACTCCTGGACCCTCTCTGATTTAAAAGCCTCTTATTTGCTGTTGTTCAATGACAAAGTCTAAACTCATTAAGAAATTATTAGTTTCAGTTTTGGCCCTTTCTTCATGTACATGTGGTATTGAAACAACGGGTCTTTCCTATACATAAGTTTTTTCATTTGTAGAAATATTTTCTTCAGTAATTTTCTCTGCCTGGAATAACTTTTCTGCCAGTTGGCCAGAGAAACTTTATCATATTTTGGATGTATAAATGAATATAAATGATGAAAAAAAGTTAAATTATTAAATTTAAAAAGACATAAATATCTTTAACATTATGACCAGCAGAAAGTGTTATGACATTATTACCAATCATTTGTTAATATACCAATTATTATTTCATATCTTTTGTACTTTTAAATTTTTGCAAAAGAATTGGTTCCATTCTATTTATTTTTATACATGTCTATAATCTACTTTGATCATATTTACTCTCCATGAACCTCTTGACTTCTTCCTTCTACTCTTTTTTCTACCAATAGCAAGTAGCATCTTTCCTATGTTCATGTAGGTTCTTTTGTGTTTTGTTTTTCTTGTTGCATTTTATAATTTTTTAGGTCTAGATATCACATATAAGAGAAAATATGGTATTAGTTTTCTAATTCTGGATTAATTTACTTAACACAATTTCTATTTCCATCACTATTCTGTAAATGAAATAATTTTATTGTTCTTTATGGCTACGTAAATATCATTGTGTGTGTGTGTGTGTGTGTGTGTGTGTGTGTGTGAGAGAGAGAGAGAGGAGAAAGAGAGAAAGAGAGAGAGAGAGAGAGAGAGAATGCGTGTTTGTGTATGTGTGTGTTTCATGATTTCTTTATGATCCATTTATCCTATTGCTGTATTTCTAGGCCAATTCTATTAGTTAGATATTGTGAATTGTGCCACAAGAGATGTGAGTTAGCAGGTATTTCTATTGCATGCTGAAAAAGACTCCTTTGAGTATATGCTCAGCAGTAATATCGAAGAAGAATCCTATGGTAGCTCATTCTATTTTACATGTTACAGAACCTTCATAATTATTTCCTTAGTGGTTGGTTTTGAACTGTGATTCTCAGATTTCAGGCTCCTGAGTAGTTAGGATTACAGAGAAGAGTCACTGGCTCCTGGTTAGTTTAATATTTTACTCTCCTTTGTCCTAGAGGATTCCAAAATATTCTCATGTTTGGATATAAAGCACCACCAAGTCCTTTGAGTTTCTAGAGGTTGCTTGTAGTTCTCAGGCGAATAAGTTAGCTTACTGACAATTATACAACCGATGTTGGTGAGAGGTTTTACCCATACTACACTCCTTTGTGTTAAAATATTAGTAATTATTCATATACTACTTACTATGGTCTAATATTTACTTTTTCAATACAATTCTGTGGAAGGCTTATAAACAGCAATTTGTTTTTAAGTTTTATTTTCCTAACATGGATTTTATCTTATGATGCCTTTGAATTTCGGTAAGAGTAACAGGCCGAGAATGATCAAAAAGTAGAACAGCTGCAAATTTAAAACTGTCTTTTAGTGGTTTTACTCATTGAAAATTGAGAGCAAAGCAATCCAAATAGAGAATTTGGGAATAAATCATCATTAACTATACGTGACATGGTGTACACCAACTAAGTTCTGATGCACAATTAGTCACCTAATTAGGTTTAAAATTCATTTAAATAGATGGCTTCAATCCCTGGCCCACCCACTTACTTTTATTATTCCCATTTAGACATTGAATACACTTTAAGACGCATGTTATGAAGCTCTGTGGCCTAAATTAAATACATGCTTGATGGAGAGACAAGTGACCTATTTGAATGATCAATGAGCCAGTGTCTATCAAGTCCATACATCACAGCTGGTTGTAAATGTTTTGAATAGAATTTGAAAGGAAAGCATCTTCCTTCATAGTTCCCCAGGCTGTGATTTCTGGGATAAAATATCACCTATACTTGCCAATATGTTAAAATGGGAATGAATGGACAGTAAGGACAAGAAAACTGTTTCAGTATATGTGCCTTTACTCTTCATTGCCACAAGGTTTTCATGCGATGTAGTAGCTGTTCTATTAATGGTACACACATACTTTTCTCATTTTAATCATCCTAAAACTGGAATGTATCTTCCAATTATTGATGGAGTCACATTTACTTTTCTGACTTTTTTTTAGTAATGCATAACATAATGGCAAATATTTTAATCATGTGAGATTTAAGGGGATGTGATGTATTTTTATTCTGGAAAGTTTAAGTGAAGTTCCTCAACGTAACTCATAAGTAAGTTAACTTTATGAGATGCTTCATTTCAGCATATATTATTGATATCTCCTTAATAAATAATTGATTTCTTTATTAGTTGCCACATAAAAGCTATTGGTGTGAAAAAGTAAGATAAATTCATTCTTCTGCTTAAAACTACTTAAGTAGGAGATTGCTTTTATCAATGAAGAATACTAATTGGCAGTGAGGTGGATAAGAAAAGAAGACACTAGTAGTGTTTCCTAATAAATTATAGTCAAGAAGGAACAATAAGGTATAGCAAATATTATATCCATTGGCTTTTCACTACTATAACAAAGGTCTTTCCATCACCTTCAAATGGGGACTATGTCTTTAACTAATGGAACACAGAGGACATTTAGGATCAAAACTACAATATGATGTAAAAAAATTACATATGAGGACTGTATTTAAGACTAAATGAAGGTGTGGCATAGAGAAGTAAGGACCCAGAATAATTTTCCCAATTAATTGTTTTTGTATATTTGTAATCCTGTGGAAGATAATATTTTAACATTTCTATTACTAGTGGGAACAACTCATAACATTTTTTTCTTTATATTCAGAAGAAGAAATAATACTAGCTCAGTGACTTGACTGTTAATTTCAAAGATTTGTACAAATAATAATGATAGTGTTTATTGTGAATGAAGAGTCCCAGGGTCCTCTCCAATGGCATTTTCATATCCAGAATCTTTTTTCCCCCAGAATCTTGTTGTGTTTCTAATAAATGTGTTTCTGAAGCAATTCTGATATTGTTAAGCCCACACTTTGGAGATGTGTTGGACTACACAGAGAAAATTAATGTTAGGACTAGCTGATAATAAATATACAACATGCCTCTTGCTTGCTGTTTGTACCTTTAAAATAAAATTTATTGGAATGAGACATTGGAATGACAATGAGGATTGTACAGCAGTAGAAGCCTGAACTGAATAGACAGAGGATTTATCTTCATTGCTCACAGCAGCAACTTCTATGTGGCAACCAAGAAAGCAACCAAAATACTTAGTAAGTGGTCCCTGAACGTGTCTGTGGTGAAACCATTATTTCAAAAGAACTTTTTCCACATTTAAATTTTTCATTGTAATTAACAGAAGGGTTACATCATATTCACCAGATAGAAGGTGCATTACTTAACAATCATTGCTACCCCTTCTCATGTTTTTGTCCCCATTTCCCTTCCCTACTCCTCCCTTCAACTTGTTTTCCCCCTTCCTTATCCTATTTCAAATAAACAAATAAACATATATACAATATATCAAATAACAAGGTAAGATACTGTAACAATATGAGATAACCAAGGGACAACAAAAGAGATGAGAAATAACATAGTACATTAAGAACAACAATCATGCCTTATATGGCTCATGTTTCCATATCCTGGAGGTCCTTTCATTTAGCCTCATCTTATATGGCCTTTTGTATCTTGGTTTTGCCCTATTGTAAACCTTTGTTAGAAGAGTCCAAGGTTTATATTAATTATGACAAATGAGGGAAACCATTGAGTCTAGTTTTTCCACATTTTTAAAATAAAAAAGAACACTTTGCAGGGACAACAGAAGAAACCAGAAGAATGATTTAGTCTTCCTGGTTAAGGAAGGAGGGATTCAAGGTAGAACTGCATATGAATAGCACATGCTTTCTTCATCTTCCTCCATTGAGACCAGTTCTGAGGAAGTTGTAGAAATGGCCACTATGAAGTGAGCTAGACTGTAGCTAAGAAATGGCTAGTATTCATCCAGGCCAGGCTTTTGAAGTAAGCAGATATTTATTAGTTTCAGTCAAGGAATTTCACCTACTTTCATTTAGAACAGTTCAGTTTCATCAATTTTTAGGATTCTATACTTCATGAATGTATAGAAGAGCCATAACATACTATAAAGTTATTAATTTTTACCATGAACGTTGTGAATACGTTTCTCATGAACTGTTAGGTTAAACATGTATTTGTGGATTTTAACTGAACATAGAAAAACACCATCGCTGTTCATTGCCTTTTATGTCCTGACTTAAGCACTCTTGAAACAAAAGAACTGGAAATGGATTGTTGACACAGCCAACTATATTTAATATTAATCTGATATTCATTAACTGATGAAGCAAACAATTAGGTTCTTTGATTAGCTTGCAAATATTAAAAGTCTACTTAATGGAATACGTATTGTTTTTTAAAGCAAACTTTTTGTACCATACAAGCACCAAGATAGGGAACCCCACTCTCATAAGGAGTATACATATGTATGTTCCAAGGACATAGAGTTTATCTCTCAGTTTCTGTGCTTCTCTAACATGGTAATGATCTTCTGTCCTTTCTGTGTCAATATAAGAGACAGGGTCATGGAAGTTTCTTGTTATCATGTACTTGCTGCTTATATACAATTAGTATTTTTCCTAACATTTGAGTTAACTCTCCCTAGTAATATTTGGATTATTCCAACTTTCCCAAATATAGATATATTTCTTTAAATGACAGTTTAGAGTTCTAACTGGCATATTTTTCTCTTTCACTTCTGGTCATTTTGAGTTATTTATGAACAGAATGTGAATCTCTTGAGAAACCCTGTATAGTTTCTGTCAGAATTCCTGAAGAATTCTTGGTACCAGCCTATTATGAATGAAATAGTTTATTTACAAACTTCCTCTTAGAAATAGGTGTTTTAGAGAAAGTTGGGCTTCTATCCAAATGAATAATCTCCCTACATCCACAATTAATTTTCTCTATTTATTTTCCAATTCTGAAAACTTCTTTTTGCTTCTATGTACAGATAGTTTAATGAAGTATTTAATATATCGAAGATAATATCTGCAGACAATATCCTATATACTTGAGATACTCAAGGAATCCCAACTTAAGACTTTCAATGATAGGAATTTTTAAAACTTAACTGGTAACTTGTTTTTACACTGTTTCCCTTAACTTCTTGACAATTGATCAACTTCATTCTCTGAACAGATGCATAAAGTTCACTTGATCATGTTCTTTGAATTAAAGCCCTAGAGTTTCAACTCCTGCTTTCTGCTAAAAGATTTACATCACTTAAATTCTTCTACACTGATAAATAACAATCAATCAAATAGAGAACATGCCTCAAGGAATTGAATGTTGTCAGTTGATGTATTTACTGGGACATCATACTTCATTAATTTAGCTAACTCATTAAGCCTAATCAGACATGTCAAACAGAAAGTAACAAAGTTGCAAATAAAGTCTCGACTCTAGAGTATCTTTATTTGTGACTTAGAAATGGTTAGTTTATTGCAGAATGTGTGTGTGTGTGTGTGTGTGTGTGTGTGTGTGTGTGTGTGTGTGTGCGCGTGCCCGGGTGCATACACACACTAGTCCTGGGGTTTGAACTCGGAGCTTGCATACTATCCCTGAGATTTTTCACTGAAGGACAGTGCTCTTATACTTTGACCATGTTGTATTTATGAGTTTTGTGGAGGTTACTTGGAGAATAACTACTTCAGATCTGAAGATTCCTGAATAGCTAGGATTACAGATGTGAGCCATTGAGCACCTGGGCATGCAAATAGGGTTTTGCTTTGTTTTTAAATATGAGGAATGGTTCTGTGTTAAGGAATTGTGTTGTTTTTTTCTTTATTTGTGAGATGAAGATTATGGTCAAGTAGAAAGGATTAGAAAAAAAGAACATTATATTTTATATTTATGGTTGATCTAGTGTAGCTCTTACATTGTAGAACTAGTGATGATATAGCAAAGGGAAGTTGATTTACGGAAACAAATGGAAGACTGTAGAGTGAAGGTGTGTTGAATCATTTCTACCTCCAAGGCCAAAACAAATGGCTCATGAAATTCTTTTTGTCCTTTTGCATTTGTTTCAGGACATATCGTTTTGTTTCTGTTTTCTTTTCAATATTTTTTCTTTTCATTATCTTTAGTTGTACACAGAAGTTTTGATTCAACATGTTGGTTTGTGATTACAATGCTTCCATGCTTCTCCCTGAAGTCTCCCCACATCCATCCTTTCAAGTTTTTTTCCTCACAAAGATACATTAAACATCATGATTGCATTCTGCTCCCCTACCCCTCTCCATTTCTTTCTTTCCTTTTGACCTCACTATCACCTTTCACAATACATGTTCCAGCTTCCAATATATCATTTTGTTAGACTAGAAGTTAATTGCATGAGGAAATTACACCACTGGAATCCTCCCCTGAATAAACCCTACTTCTGTTAACTTACTTGTGTATATGTGTGTACAACCCTGTATGTATTTACCTCTAACACTTCCACATAAGATGGAAAGCATGCATCATTTGTCACTCTGAGACCTGACTTAACTTACCTTAATTTTTCCCAGGTCCCTGGATTCACCCAATCCCAGTATCCTTTTCAGAATGTTTTGTGTTTTTTTGTTTTTATTTTTGTTTTGGCTTTCACATCACAAAGTTTTTAAGAACAGTGAATTGCTACCTCGCCTTAGTAGTGCCCGGGGTTTCAAACCCTAGTTTTCCACTGAGCTTTGTTTTTGTAGAATGGGGCAGGATGAAGGTGATTAGGCAGGAGCAGAACTATGTGACTGTTATTTCCTGTGTCTTCTCTCTATGTGTGGGGCTGGCCTGTGTATTGGTAAGAGAACAGCAACAAGACGTTTTTTCCTTTTTTGTTAGCTTAGTCATGAATTTGGATCTCTTCATGCACACTAACTTCAGATGCAACGATTTTGCCCTCATCACATTCATACAGCTCTGCTAGTGTTTTTTTAAATTTTTTATTGTAATTAATAGAAGGGTTACATTATATTTGCCAGATAGAAGGTGCGTTAATTAACATACATTGATACCCTTTCATATGTCTTGGTCCCCATTTCCCTCCCCCCACCCCCACCTCTCATCTTGTTTTCCCCCCTTCCCTATCCAATTTAAAATAACCAAATACAAATATATCCAATATATCAGATAACAAAGTGAGATACTGTAACAATATGAGATAACCAAGGGACAGCAAAAGAGATGAGAGGTAACATAGTACATTAAGGACAACAATCACTCATTATATGGCTTTTGTTTCTATATTCTAGAGGTCCTTGCATTTTCTGCTAGTGTTTTTACTACATCTTCCCCTAGCTAGGAAAGTCCCAGGTAGGTTGTTCTTGCAAATTATTCTTTCCCATTTTAGATCTGGATTTTATTTCATACCAGAAAAGATATTTTCCAGAAAGTACATCTATGAATATCATAAATTATGTTTAGTTTTCTTGTGGATTCACATCAGACATTATGTAAAAACAAGAGGTGACATGGGAGGAGAGCAGTAGGGAATCTAGTTTAACAACCTCACCTTCAAAATTGAGATACCAAAAGACAAGGAAGTTAGGTGGCTTGTTGGAGATGCCACAGGAGGTAATAATCTATATCTGCATCTCTTAGCTAGAGCTTGTTTTATTGTTCTATACAGACTCTCCGATAATAAAGCTTTTATTTACTGAGCACAGCAAATATTTGCAATTTCACGTTAGAGAAAATCAAATGAAAATAGATCTCTTGAGGTACAGTGGATGGTTAATATGATGCTTCCCATCTCCTCACTGACAAAAGTACTTAACATATTTTAGGGCATACTTGATTATTAACATAGGAGAGAATATATCTTTTCTTTAGCAATCCAGGTTTGTTTGTACTCATAAATTGTCAAGCATCTATTAACAAATAAGTTCTATGATAAGTACTAGGGAGATAAAAATGTACCAGATACCACCTTGAGATTCAGGGGGACATTACAGTTTCTGTTCATCTTTGAGTTGCCAGAGTGTTTCTGGGCTGACAAAGCAGTCTCTCTATATTCATTAGCTGGGCTGTAAGCACTCAAGCAAAGAAAACTGAATGACAATGGCATTCTATAAACTGTATGTGTATTTACAAATCTTGTTTGTTCTGCTGATATAAGATTGTCTGTTTTCCACAGAGATACAGCATCCAGTTTCCTGTGGCTGTCTTGAAGTCTTTGACATTCTCAATGAATCTTTCCACATTTTTTACACAGAATTTCCTTATCTTCTTGTGTATTTTTTTCATTTCTTTGTTTTTGATAGTTTCCATATTTCACTCTCCAAGTTTCTTGACATATCAATTTTATAACTCTTTCTGGGTTAAACAAGAGTCTTGCTCAATTGAAGATTTTATCTTTCCATTGTACAAATTTCTTTCCTTTGCTTTCCAAAAGGACACATTCTGACTGCTAAGCCTTAGAGAATTCAAATAACATCTTTTAGCATTTTGTAGGTTTCAATTGTACTTCAAGCTATTTTGTCAGTTGGTATTGTAGAAGTAGCCTTTAAAATATTTTTTATAGTCATTGAATGTTTGTATTTGATATAATGGCACCATTTGGTAGTAAATAGCTTAGTTCTGTTTTTTTTTTCCTCCTTAGACAGGACTCATTTCAATGCTTACCTTCTCTTAATTTTGTTGTCAGAAAAAGATCTTATGGTGATTCAGATAGTGCTAAAATGATTCCCAGTAAAATGATTTGGTAAAAACTCAAAGTGCTTTTGTATCTGTCATGAAGAGCTAAGTGCTATTTATTTTTTCCCATTACATCACTGCACTTAGTGTATCTCATAGTTTAAAACAAAGCATCTATTGTCTTTCTTGACATTCTATTATCCTTCACTTTTCTTAGAGTTTTGTCTGTCTAGTTATCTTTTGGTCTACCTATGGCTCTATGACACTTAAGACTTAAATTGCACCACAGAAGGGTAAACATACCAGATTTTATTTTGAAATGACGCAATAATAATAATGCTACAACAAAAATCAAATTCCCTGCAATTACCTACATAGTTGATGCCTGTGGATATTGTACTTAATTTGTTCTATATTCTTCAACTTTCATTAAAGAAAATAACTGGAGCTGCTTTAAGTGGTCAAGCTCCAACCATGAACAAATATCTGACTAAGTCAGCAAGGCTCTGAGTTCAAGCCCTGTCCAAACAAAACAAAATGAAAACAAAAAAAAATCCCCAAAACTTATTGACATGAAATATCCTCTTAAACCATTAGCCTTATTATCTCTGCTCTCCAGAGAAACATCTGCTTTTGTGACTTTGCTTTGTGTATTCCTTCTGCTTTATTTTCTTCCATGAAATAGGATATTATGAAATATTTGTCATTAATATGATGAAGCATATGTATTACCTGGGAGAAGAGTAAACTATCATTCACAGGTTCTTCCACCAGCTTATTTGGATTGCTCCTTGTCTCCTCCACCCCCTTCTTACTGCCTGTTTTCAGTCAAGGAAACCAGTAAGCAGGAAGTTTTGCATATCAATCTCATGTTTCTGCTTCACCACAGACACATGCATATTGAAACAATATATTATTTAATTCTGCTTTAGTTTGTTTTACAAAAGTCACAGCACCCTATAGGTTTTCTTTTTATGACAACTCTGTTTTCAGTGATGTCAGCAAGATGATAGAGGTCACCAATTCCATTTTCCAAAAAATATTTTAAAAAATACATAGCCCACTATAAATGAAAATGGCTTAAATAAGGCTCATGGGTCCATTTAAAAATCTTGGAGTAACATAATGGAGGTAATTCCATAGAGAGCCGCCCATTCCCTAGATCCCAGATTCAAATCTGTATTGCTCCTTCAATATCTGTATCCGTGGCTATATTACATATAACTGTGCATCCAACATTAAAGCCACTGCTAAATAGGCTAGCTTGAACTCTTAGGTCCAGGAAGTGCTTGTGTTCTAGACAACGGTTGCAGTATAGAAGAGAGCCAGTCTATGCCTCAGGCTCTGAATCTGCTGCCAGTCTGCCAATACCTTTGCTCTAGTCTCTTCAGTAAAGATCCTACTTTCATCCATAGTTATTCTAAATAAATAAATGAGTATATGAATAAATGTTACTAAAAGAACACTTAGTTTTCTGACTGTTGATGAAACAGATATGAATATCTAAAAGAGCAAAAAAAGAATTTTCTCAGAAGTAGCAATACTGGCCATAAACACATGAGAAAATGCTTGACACCTCTGGCCCTTTGGGTGTGCAGATTTAAACACTGAGATTCCATTTTACCCCAGTTACATTGGCTGACATTGAGAATTTGAATAATAATAAATGCTGGTAGGGGTGTTGGGGAAAAAGAATCCTACTGTTGGTGGGAATGTACACTAGTGCAATCACTCTGGAGGGAGGTTTGGAGGCTCCTCAAAAACCTAAACATGGACTCTGTTCCTTATGGCTCAGTAATCCCATCGTCAGTCATGTACTCAGGACATTGCAAGGCAGTATGTGGTGAAAACACTTGCACATCCATGTTCACTACTGCACTATTAACAATAGATAAGTCATGGGGCCTCGAGTTTGGCCTAGTGGTAGAGTGCTTGCCTAGCATGCACGAAGACCCTGGTTCAATTCCTCGGTACCACATACATAGAAAAAAAAGCTGGAAGTGGTGCTGTGGCTCTAGTGGTAGGGAACCAGCCTTGAGACAGCCTAAGGACAGTGTTCATGCCCTGATTTCAAGCCCCAGGACTGGCAAAAAAATTAGATAAATTATGGAAGCAGTCCAATTGTGCTACAAACAATAAATGGTCAAGAAAATATGGTACTTCCAATCAATTTTTACTCATCCATTAGAAAGACTAATGCATCATTTGAAGGGAAACAAAAAGACTTGGAACAAATCATGTTAACTGAAGTGAGCCAGGCTCAGAGAAACAAATAATATATATTTTCTTTTATTTATGGAAACTAGATCTAAAATATGGCTAGGCATGATAGTATATATGCACAAACAAATTGAGTAAAGGAGAGTATATACAGGGGAGGAATAAAAAGGCCTAACTCCTCTGAATAACTAAAGAACTATATATCAAAATGAATAGCAGAAAGGGAAAACATGTCTGGGGGCATAAAAGGGGAGCACAGAATAAGAAGGACAAGCAAATATAATCATTGTATTCAGTGTACATGATGTACAACTATTTAACTTGGATAGAGACAGGAGGAGTAAAATGGGGGAAATAAAGTGAGGGATAACGTACTCATAATCTGACTTACGGAATTATAACCACTTGTAAAACTCCTTAATAATAACAAATATTTTGACACAAATACTTCAAAACATTGCTTTTGTTTTAAGTAAACTATAAACAAACGAGGACTAATTCAAGGAAAATAAGCAACACAATTCATTAAAATGAATTTAGCCTATAAATTAAATACATAAAAGGAGCCAAATGAAAGTCTTAAGCCTAATGGATACAAAGAATGAATAAAACGTGCAATAGAGCCAACAGAAGAATTGATTAAGTAGCATAGATCTAGTTAAGTAAAAATTCAGATTATTTGAAAGCAGCAGAGGAGGAAAAAATAAAAGAAATGAAGAAAGCCATCTGGATTTTGGGGGAAACATCACAAGAGAGAATTGTTGCATTTTAGTATCTCAAGAAGTAGGAGATAAAAAAGAGAATATCCAAAAGTTTAAGAATTAGTCTTGAATGTGAAAGGGTATCAATGTATGTGAATTAATGCACCTTCTATCTGGCAAATATCATGTAACCCTTTCATTAATTACAATAAAAATATAAAAAAAAGAATTAGTCTTGAAGTATATTTATAATATGGGGAAGATTGCGGGGAGGGGAGGGAAATGGGGACCAAGACATGAGAAAGGGTATCAATATATGTGAAGTAATGCACCTTCTATCTGGTGAATGTAATGTAACCCTTCTATTACTTACAATAAAAATATATGAAAAAAAGAAAAAAATAATATGGGGAAGACACAAACTATATACGTCAGATTACCGGTAGTTCACTGGTTTCTAATTAGATTCAACATAAGAAATGAGTGTTCTAGATATATTATCATTTTACAAACATGAATACTTTATAAAGTGAAAGGTAAACAAAACCTTAAAGCAGAGAAGGCAAAGGATAATCAAATACAAAGTACCCTTAATGACATTATCTATGGATTTCTCAGTAAATAACTTTATAAGAATAAAGACAATGAGATGATGAATGAACTTAAGGTATTAAAAGAAACCCCCTAAACTTACCATTCAGATTCATTACTTAGACTATTCAGCAATTAAGAAGAATGGAATTTGTGTAACTTGCAGGAAGATAGGTGGAACTGAAGATTACTGTGTAAAGGGAAAAAAACTTAGACAATTATTGCATGTCTTTGCTTATATGTAGAACATAGTTCTAAAAATGGTAACACCAATTGCCGTAGTAGTGACATGACATGATTGTAAAAGGGAAGCTGTCTGGGGAGCCCTGCAGGACAGGAAAGAAGGAAAATGTAGGAATTATATGGGGCTGACTATTATCAAAATATGTTGTTTGTAGGTGTGAAATAAACATATAGACACATAATTAAATGAACTAAAGACTGGTAAAAATTGAGGAGTGAGCAAGGAATGGGTTGAATAACCCATTTACTAACCAAATTGTCCCTCAGAAAGGAAGGATAATAAAAATTTCCCCACCCAAATAAAATCTGAGGAAGGTCATCATCACCAGGACTGCCTTACAGAAAGGGCTAAAGGGAGTTCCTCATGCTGAAATAAAACATCTCTCACAACACAAAATAAAATGTATATTTTTCATATAAAAAGTACATGATCAAATTGAAAATGTGTTAATAATATAGGGGCAATGTTGTAATGATAATATGAAAATCACTTGAAGGATAAAAGTAAGTATAAATATAACAGTATGTTAAAGATTCAATAGAAAAGCAGACAGATAAAATCATATCCACCAACAGCAAGAGAAGAAGAAAAAAATATGCAACAAACATTTAAATGGCTCATGAAGAAAACTAAAAATTGATCCCAACCTGTCACCATACATGGACATTAACTCAAAATGGATCAAATACTTCAATATCAGACCTGAAATCTGAAACTGCTACACAACGGAGAAGGAGAGACACTGGAACTCATAGACACAGGCAGAAACTTCTTGAACAGAGTACCAGGGTCACAACAGATTGGAGAGAAACTGCAATTGGGACTACCTAAAAATAAAAAGTTTCTGCACAGACAAAGACATAGCTACTAAAGTAGAAAGAACCAACTGACTGGGAAAAGATATTTACCAATAATACCTCAGACAAATGCTTAATATCTACATGGAACTCAAGAAACCAATCCCTGCCACCACAAACCCAACAAACCAATCACTATGGGCAAGGAAACTAAAGAAAGACTTCTCAGAAGAATAGGTAAAAATTGCAAAAAAACATGTAAGAAAATGTTCATCATCCATGGTCATAAAGGAAATGCAAATACAAACAACACTAAGATACCACCTTACCCCAATCAGAATGGCCAATATTTTGAATTGAGACAAAAAAAATTTGGTGAGGATGTGGAGAAAGAAAAACTCTACTTACTGCACTGCTGGTGGCATTATAAACTAGTACAACCACTCTGGAAGGCAGTTTGGAGGTTCCTCAAAAAACTGAAGATAGACTACTACCCAATCGTACCATTCCCAGAAATATACATTAAGCATCATAACCCAGGATATGATAAGGACACCTGCACAGCTATGTTCATCTCTGCACTATTCACAATAGTCAGATGCCCTACTGTAGATGAATGGTTACAAAAAATGTGATAAATTTACAATGGAATTCTATATAGCCAATAGACAAGATAAAATAATGGCATTTACTGGTAAGTGGATGCAACTAGAACAAATCATGGTGAGTGAGAAAAGTCAAGACCAAAGGAGCAAAAGGCCCATGGTCTCCTTCATAAGTGGATATTAGATCCAAACAGTATGAGGGCAATGACCAATACTTGGCTACTCAAGATCGTTGACGTGAACTTGGAGATATAACTATATTTATATAGACATATACATCTATGATGAGATATATTCTATAGACATACTGATATACATATAGATCAATATGTGTCTATGACATACAAAAACAGCTTAATTTTAATTATTCTCTTAAATTTATGTGCAAGTGATTGCATATAGAGATTCCCTTTTTGAATACATGTTTAACATGACTTGTGAAATACCATGTGTTGCTCTCCAGCAACACGGGTATGAGAGGGACACCCAGGGCCAGCCTGAAGTCCCTCGGAGCCGAGCAAGATGGCAAGTGTATCGATAACCCAGCTTTCCCCCAATTACCGGGGGGAAAACAACACTGAGCCAGGAGCTATGTCAGCAATAAAGTGCAACAGATCTCAGGTTTATTTTGTTGGGCACTTAGTTATATACTGTGGGGAAAGAGGGGATCGGGAAGCAAAAAAAAAAGGACCAATAGGAAGAGGGCCAAGGTGCTATCAGGAAGGGTCAGGGCAAACTTTCAGGTACTGGCCAGGACCCTTGCAGGAAAGCACACAGGGGCTGGGGGCGTTCAGTTGAGTCAAGTACACAGAAATACCTCAAGAAGGTATGCCAGGAATGCCTGGCCAAAGCCCTTTAATGGCCGCTGAGCCGGAATAAAGAATAGGCCCCAGAGATGGCGACCAGGTCCCAACAAAGATGTAAAAAATCAGTGTTAATAAAATATTTTAATAAAAACATATTTAAGTGGCTCATGCCCATAATCCTAGCTACTCAGGAAGCTGAAATTTGTTGGTTCAAAGCCAGCCTGGGCAGAAAAGCCTCTGAGAGTCATCTCCAATTTAGCATTCAAAAAGTGTTTTTCTTTTGTTGTAGTTAAAGGATCCCCTCACAACAGCATCAAAATAAAGAAAAAGTAAATAAATCAATACTTATAAATAATCTTCTCTAAATATAATATAACAAAGTGCTGATGAAGGAAATTAAAGGCATATCCTATGTTCATGGATTGGAAAAATTAAAATTGTTAAAATATTCATAGTACCCAACGCAATCTATAGATTCAATGCAATTTTATTCAGTTGGTTACTATGTCCTCTTTGTGACAGTTATACAAAGGAAAGGACTGAGAATATGAGTGAAAAATGAACTAAGTAAATGGAATATACACAGAACTTTTTTTAAATATAATTTTGAAAATGATCATTAAGTAGTTGTATAAAGAGGTTTCAATTTAACCTGTTCATTTATGAGTCCCACGCATCTCCTGCAATGTCATCCCTATGAAAGATTGCTTTGTTTGTAGTAATTTCCTCATTGTTGTAGAAAGCAGAGTCACCAGATTCCTACACTGTGTGAAGACAGAAAAAAAAAAGATGTTTGAGGTATTAGGAGAAAATGGTGAATTATCATTAGCTGCTGACTGACTGGACTATGTGGCTGGACTATGGAAGTTCAGTAGAACAGGTGCATAAACACTCAGCTTGAACTAGGATGATTAACTCAAAATGCCTTCCCATGTGGTTATATGATTTCTCTTTAGCCATGTTCATCTATGTGCCCATGGGAGAGAGGAGAAATGAATGTGTCAATGTGATCAGGTGCAAAAGTAAGGGATGCAGATAACAACTACTGGGAATTGGGATGTCTAATGGGATGGTCTTTATGTTGTGGTTGAATTCTGAGTAACATTTGAAATGAGAGACTAAATCTGGGGAATACAGGTGATAGAACTTTGAAATGAGTTTACTAAATAATTGAAATATTTTTCTAGGCAATGACAGGCTTTGGTGTTTTGAAGACAATAAATCATTTATAAATGCCACATTGTCTACTCCTAAATGAGCTGGGGGTCTTGTCCTTTCCTGCTTTTTGAGGAATGTTTTCATTCCTTTTTTCATTTGAGTGTTAACTCCCTTATCTGAAGTAAAAACAGACACCTGAGTGAAGTCTTCATTTTTGTATACATTTGCATTCTTGGCTTTTCTCCTGTCCTTATCATATTTTATCCTTGGGCATTTAAAAGTTAACAGAATTAAGTCCAAAAAAAGGTCCTGTGATAGACTGCTTGATGCTTTCCCATGGCCTGAGCCCCCTTGCAAAGTGGTATTGTTTCCCCTCCCCATAGTCCTCTGAAGGGTAGTGAGGTAGCTCCTATGAAGAATCCCTTAGGTTCTTTGGCCCATGTTGCCAGGTGGTTCTTTTGAGTGGAAATAAATTCTGTTAGCTCAGTGAAAATAATTCCTCTTGAGCTGACACTAGAGGTTGTAAAACTGGTCTCAAGCAGTCTTGGTCACCAACCTTGTCAAATGAAGGAAAAACTGACAAGACTTTTGTGACCTTCTTCAGGATATCTAAGGCTTTTCCCTCTACTCTTGAGAAAGCGGTTGAAGTAAATTATGTTTTCATCACAAACATAGAAAAGAATGCATAGTTTGACAGACTGTTGAAAATGGCCATTTTCTTGATCTGGTAAGGTTTTACAAACAGAAAGGAATCTATTCTAGAGAAAGGACATGTTTTTTGGGGTCGGTATTAAGTACCTCTTTTAAACTCCACATGTTTTTGACAAATAATATATGTCCCAGGGTCAAATACTACCTCATCTAGATCAAGATAACAAGCTCTACCCATGTCATTTTCTTAAGGATAGTCTTACAGAACACCTCCTGGTACTTGCTAAATGGTTCCATTAGACTCAAGGGACAGAAAATCCATGTGTTCACACACTATTCTGAGGGCCATTAGGCTTGTAAAAGCAGCCAGGGTTTGAGAGACCATATTCTGCCCATAGTCCATACTTTTGAAATATATATTTACAATACATGCAAATGTGTGTATGTGTAAGAAGCAAGGAGAGCATGGATTTATGAGTACTTCTGTAATAGTATTCTGTGTTATTTTTCAAATCAGAAATAAATTATTGAGAATTTCATGTAAAAAAACAAAATAGCAAAACATACGCAAATCAGAATGTGCTATATATTGGGGAGGTAATAACTATAGTTAGGGCATTTTGTTTTCTTTGTTTCAGGCTTATGCACTGGCTACACGAGTATCTGTTTTTCTTACTGTAGGCTGCAGTCAAAAATATTTGAAAATCATTGTCATAAAGCAGCTCAGGTTTCTTGAGCTCAAGGATTTGTTGCTAAATTTATGTACAAATGCGCATGCTATAAAAGTAAGCTCTGCATGTGAAAAATCTTTTTAATAAACTTACCGCTAATTTTGAATTTGCTGCGATAGAATAGTGCTATGCTATAATAAAAGTTTGATAAACTAATACTTTCCAAGTATAAAACATACAAATGTAAAATCTCTTTTTTTTGAAGAAAAATTCTTATTTTTAAAAGGGTTTTTGAGATCAAAATCCCTGAGATCAAGGGGCACAAAGCCTCTTCACTGAGTCTAAACAAAGCTTGACAAGGACTGTAGTCAAGATGCCTCGTGTCAGAATTAGATTTTAAGCATTAAAAGTTTGTCAGCAGGATTAGCCAGAATTTTCCCAGCGGAAACATGAGGAGATGCTGAGGTTGAAGGCAGAACAATCAAATCTGCTCAGTGCTCTGTGTGTTAAGGATGATAATGAAAACAGAAAAACAAGAGTAGTGTGAAAGGAATGATGGAAACAAAATGATGAAATTTAAGTCCAGTTGGAAATTTTTATCCTGGAATATAAGCTTGACGCCTGGGTATCATATATCAGGCCCGGGAGATATAACAGGTCAGGATAAGAGGGTAGCAGTTGGGAGAACAAAATAGTTAAGTTTCTACAGTTTCAGCTCTTCCTTCCAGAAGGAACATGTAGCAGTGGAGAAAAAATAGCCTCAGCTACAAGTCCTTTTTATAGCGCACCATTCCATTGAGGAGGGGGTCAGTCCTTGTGACCTAAACATCTCTCTTCAGGCTTCACCTCCTAGTATTGTTGCTTGGAGTATAAGGAAACATGCAAACCATATGATGTTAATTTAGAATTTTCTCTATTTCTTTTATTGAAGAAACTCAAGCTCAGAAATTTTGAGTTTAAGGCCGGGAGTTTGGCCTAGTGGTAGAGTGATTGCCTTGCATGCACAAAGACCCAGGTTTGATTCCTCAGAATCACATACATAGAAAAAAGCACGAAATAGTGCAGTGGGCTCAAGTGGTAGAACTCTCGCCTTGAGAAAGCCCAATGACAGTGCTCAGGCCCTGAGTTTAAGCTCAAGACTTGCAAAAAAAAAAAGAAATTTTGAGTTTAAAATGATTTTGACTTCTAGATATTTGCTGGGTTTTTTTTTGGATAAAATTCAGAGGGGTGTGTGTGTGTGTGTGTGTGTGTGTGTGTGTGTGTGTAAGTGTGTGGTTCCTGAGGTTTGAATTAAGGTCTGGATGCTATCCTTGAACTTTTTTGCCAAAGTCTAGCTCTCTATCACTTGACCCACTGCACGGCTTCCACATTTTTGGTGGTACATGAGAGATAAGAGTGCCTTTGAATCTCCTGCTAGTGTTGGCTTCTGCCATGATTCTCATATCTCAGGTTTCTGCATAGCGACAATCACATATGTGAACCAATGGTAACAGGCTGAACATTCACTTTCTTTTAAAGATTCCTTTTGCCAAATGTCTTTAAAGGAAAAAAGAAGGTAAAAATGTTTTCTTAATAGGAAATAGTAACTTCCACACTGGGTAGGAATCAACTGCTGAGGGAAAGGCCAAGCTAGGGTTTCCAACAATAGGCTATACGCAATCTGGAATCTCCACCCTCCTTGAAGATTTCCTGACTCAAATATGACACAACAGCAATAATGCCAAAAGAACTAAAGGGGCATGTGTGTCTCCAGGGGAAAGAGCAGGATCTGATAGGTCTAGACTCAAAAGACCTCCCAGTGTCCTGGTATTTAAAATCATATTAAGTGAAGTAAGCCAGATCCAAAGAAACATAGAGTATATGATTTCCCTCATTTGAAATAATTAGTATATGCCTAGGATAGTCCTAGCAGGGGATCTCAATGGTTCAATAGCTGTGTGCCTCTGACCATATAAGATGATGCTAAGTGAAATGAATTTCAAAATATTCATCCTTTGCTCAAATCAGAGGAGGAGGCAACAGAGTTAAGCAAAGAAGGGAGGAAAACTTGAGAATGACAAAAGCTGAGTTTTCTTCTAGATTTTTGGGAGGAGAGTTCACAGTTGAATATGTTTCTTGTTCTGATGTATGGAACAAAATAAAAAAAATAGTGGTGGTTATATGTCTAAGTATCATATCAGGATCATATCTGAGAGAACTGTAATTTCTTTAAGATAATGTCCTTTTTCCAACTGCTATTCATGATTACCTATATTTTATTTGTGGAAAAATTTTAGGAATAGAATCAGTATTGAGGACATGCTATGTGTTCTTGTCTAACTATCTCTTTTCCTCAGGTGGGAAAAATAGGACCTTCTTTCTCAGCTCAGCTATCACATCCAAACCTACAAAACTGTGACTCAGCATTTGGGATTTGGAGCAGCAGTGACAGAAAGAAGAGGGAGCTTATGAAAAATTCTATGCAGCAACTTGTCGGGCTACCATATGGACAACAGCTACTATAATAGACAGGTTTCTGTGAGAAAGGCAGCAAAACATGACTTAAATGGGGGCTATTAATATTCTTGTTGTAATCATGAGGACCCCCATATCCCAGCTTATTTTCTTAAGTGTCTCAGAGCTTGCTTAAGAGTGTAAATCCATTCCTCTAGACAGTTTCTTCTTCTCTTAAATGTGTCACAACTTGGATGGGTCTATCTAGGCTCTCTCTACCACCTCAATGCTCATCAGTCTGCAAGTCTGCTCTCCTCATGATGAGCTCATTCTGGATTCCATGGCTGCCACCCTCAGTGTGTGAGATGCTCTGATCTGCCCAGCTTTATTGACATTCAGATGGCTACTGATTTACCCCTGCTGTGTTAGTGACATCTTCTACCTTCTGCTGACTTATGTCAGGGGAAGTGCATATTCCCATGATTGTTTGGATTCTAATGTAGTATAACAATAATGTTTTTGATATTTTTGTGTTTTTATTCTACTAGAAGAGCTGAATTATGAGAATCTTGAATAATGACGGCTCTACATATTGAGAAATTACTGCTTTCTTCTAGACTCAGGCTCTTTTACTGTTCCTGGTCCATTGGGTCAAATCCTTGTTTCTTTACATATTTTTTCAAATTTACTTTTATTGTGAAGTGATGCACAGAGGGGTTACAGTTACATAGGTCAGGTACATTGCTTCTGGAACAGCATGGAGCTTTGCTTTTTATACAAATTTGAGGAAGAGAAATCCTTTTTCTCTTACACTGCCTTAACTCCCACTGCAAGGCCATACACATTCCTGTATAGGTCTTAGTTCTAGGGTAATTCTAACTCTTCAGGAAAACCAGTAGATATGTCTAGAAACTCGAGGGATATGAGCTGAGCCTGTATGCAACTCAGGTTTATCCTGTGCCCCTTGTTTTGCAGGCCAGGCACATAGGAGGCCAGGAATGTTAAAAATCATAGGTAATTTATTGGACTCTTATCAAATACCAGACATTATACTGGCCCTCTTTTTATATTACTCTATTTCATCTTCACAATAATACTATGGAATATTTATTATACCTATGTGAACTATAGATAAGGAGATAGAGAAATAAAGAAGTTGAATATCTTTCCTTAGACTGTGTGATTAGTAAACTGCTAGGTGTGGGAGGGGAACCAGTTTCAGAAAGTTCAATGTCAGAATCCACCAATATATGCTGCCCATTGTGCTTGAGCTTTGCGTGGAGGGCATGATTCTTCCTTCTCGCTAGATACCTCATAAGTCATAGTCGTTCCAAACCTTACTCTTACTCTCTTGAGGAGATTGGGTGAATTTAATCTTGGCAAATAGTATTTAATTTGCTATCTACCTTGTTTTAAAGAATAGAGACAGAACACTTGTAGTGGTTGAGTTTGTCTCTCCCTGTTGTTTGAAGACAGAGATTTTTCCTCTTGCAAGATAATTAGAGAAAGATGTTGGCTCATGCCGTACTCTCCTGCCTGTGATCTTAATTATTCAGGAGGTAGAGATCTGAGGATCGAGGCTCAAAGCCAGCCTGGGCACTAAGGTCTGTGAGACTCTTACCTCCAATTAACCACCAGAAAACCAGAAGTAATGCTGTGGGTCAAGTGGTAGAGTAGTAGCCTTGAGCTGAAGAGCTCAGATAGTACCCAGGCCCAGAGTTCAAGCCCAATTACTGACAAAAAACAAAAACAAAAACAAAACAGAAAATAAACAAAAAAAGATGTCTAATAGATCCATTGCCAATGGAAGACTGCTAGGAAAATTTTTTCAAAACAACATGGAAAATACAGCATTATCCATCTATTACATTAATAGCTGCATTATTACTGTACAGTGAAATATCAACAGGACTGCTACTGTTTATCAGGATTAATAGAACATAAGGAAATTGCTTTCCTTTTCTCCATATTCTCTTCCTTTCAATGTCTATATCTTCATTCCTGCTTTAAGTCAACAGTGGTTATAATATTTTAGTATTATGTCCAGACAAAAGATTCTGCTAATATAAAGGCATGTGTTACAATAACTTTTGTCAATCAACAAAGCTAAAGAGTCTTTTGGATGGATACTCTGTCTAGTGATCAAGGAGGTCATTCACAAGGACCTTGAACTTGAGTCCATACGAAAGATACTAGCTTTGAGTTTCCAAGGCTCAGGTGCTAATTATTGGCTCTATGGAAGGATTCATCTGAGAATGTTTTCTCCTGTTTATTTTTCCCCCATGTACCTAATTGCAGTTTTTATCAGTGAATCATTTGACTTTTGGTCAAAGATTGGAGTTCACCATTCTCCAGAGGTGATCCTTGTGATGGTACTTCAAATAGAGAAAGTTAATTCTTAATTGTGTTGAATCATTAATCATGGTGAATGAAAATAAGAAAGTAGAAAATTGACTTATGTTAATATGCTATCAAATTTAGGATATGATCTTCTTTTATTAACTTAATTCATCCTTTTACTTACATGTCACTTGTAATTATTACCTGACAATAAATCTGTTGTTTTCAATAACTCATGTACGGAAACGTTATATTTTTCTTGCTAAATTAGTCCTTGTTTAAATTTTCTGTTGTGCTTACTTACTTATTTGTGAGAACATTACCGAATGAATTACAAAATCAATACATCTCAGAAACCCATGTTTTCAAATGGCACTTGCGTAATATTTAACATTTGGCTAATGGCTCTGAAAGCAAGGTGCACACATCTCCAATAATGCATTACCAGGAACAGCATCTGTGCTTGACAATCTTTTTGTGATGAAGGTGGCGAAGCATTGGAAAACTTTGTCCATTTGTATGTAGCAGGGCAAAACAATTGCTTCTCAAATGTTATTTATGTATTGCCAGCGTTTGTCTGAGTAAGTGTTTATGTGAAGTTGACTTTCAATGTGACCTTCTTTTTCCAATTGCATTCAGCATTTTGAAAAATGTTTGAAATGAAACTTCTTAAAATGTATGTACTATGACTTTTTTTCTTGTATAATAAAATATTGTCATTATAGCAAAAACCTGCACTTTATATCCTCACAGTGGAAATACCTGGAATACGCCAAGTCTCTGATGGACCAGGGAATTTCTCTGTGGAGAAATGGCTATTATATCACCACCAATATGACATTATTGCTGCTACCCCAGTAATTGCAATATTTTATAATACTCCCATCAGTTCTTCTTTGTGTCTGGTCCAGAAGTTATTCACCAGCTGTGATTTGGGAGCTATATTTAATTTTATTTTTTGAGCACATCCTCTCATAGAATGTGTCTGTTTTTTTTAAACTCCATTCCATCAACATTTATGTTATAAATTACATGTGTGCTATAAGCTTAATGTACTACATATATATATACAGTATTCACGTAAAATATGTATCTTTGATATTAAATTATACAATTACAACCAAATATAAGTGACCCAAATTTTATATATACACAGTATGAAAAGAATCAGAGAAATGAAAATAAAAAGTTGCAGGTATCTATCCTTTACTGTCTTTTGTCCTACCTTTAGAATAATATCTCTACACTTATTCTAGTTTTTCAGGCTATGCCCTTCAAATCCAAATGACATGCTTATAATAATCTTATGTCCCATTTTATCAACTTGATCCTCATAATAAAAGATAAAACTAAGCTGCTCAACAATTTATCATGTTGCCTCTTTGAATTACACAAAATTTGAGAGATAGAATGCCTCTTGTAGCTCTGAACTAAGAAAACCTTTCTGCCATCTCGGTATCTCTCCCTTCCTTTAATGTGAAAAGTGAGATCAATGCCCTCTGATTCCTTTCTTGTTTTTTTCCCCTTCAGGCAATAAGTTCTAGATATGTCTTTCTTTCCCACCACCCCAGATGTGTGTGTGTGTGTGTGTGTGTGTGTGTGTGTGCTATGTGTGTGTTTATTTTATAATTAAAATGAGCACTTTGACCTTTTCTTGGAACATTAATCATTTCAGTTTATTTACAGTCAGGTCTATCCTGCTTTCTCGTGTTCTTTTACACATACATGAACACGTGCCAATATCTTTCAGTTAAGTAAATATTCATAGATTGTCCACAACTCTGCATAATATTACATGAAATGTCTGTGCACTAATGGTTACATAGTACCATTTTATCTCATGTAGAACCTCCCACCAATTTACCATTTGTTACTACATTTCTTCTTCCTCATTTTTACTTTATCTTCAGGGATATGTGTGGAATTATTAAATTACAATATTATATCTTGGCTTTTAGTTTTTCCTTACTTTAAATGAATTCTCTGTATCACTTTTCATACTTTCTAACTTCCAGCAAGTATTTTTAGATTTAGTTTTCTTATCTAAGTTGCCCAGTGGCTTCTTTCCCAGTGTCAGCTACGAGGCAGAAACTCAAGTGGCTTATTAGATTATGATATATTTTATGTAGTTCAGTGACTCTCATTACAGGTTGTGGCATCTAGCTATCAGTTTGAAGATAGTTATATCCAGATACAGAGTGAGAATACTTTTTGTACTTAGACTGGGTTTCCTATTATTTCAGAGAGCTTCCCTATCTATTATCTCACATACTATGTTATATAGAAATGTTCAGTGTTGGCAGAGTAGTTTGATTCATTTGTATTTTATGATAGAAAGTGAAAGTGTATCCTAAAATTCTATTGCTTTAGTCCTGATTCCTGATAAAGAATATAACCTGGGTGACATTGATCAACATGCACTGTATTCATAATTTGATTGTTTGAATGATAACTCCTTTACACAACTATTTAATGACAATAAAAATATTTAACTTCAAAAAGAAAAAGAAAAAAAAGAGTGCAACCAAAACATGAATTTCTTGTCTTATACCAACTTTAACACAGATGGAATATTACCAGGTAAAGATATTCTAGAACTTAAATACTCAGCTTGCTAATGAATGCAAAGGTATATTTAAGTGAAGCAGGTGATCCAGAATGCCTACCTTGTTTTCTTTTATCTTTTCTGTTTTTGTTTTATTCTTTTAAATTAGCATTTTAAATACTTTTCTCATTATCTTTAAATAGTTGTATAAATGGTTTGCAACTTAACATGGTAGGTAATTTATGAGTACAATACATCTTTTTTTATTGTAATTAGTAAAAGGGTTACATGATATTTGCCAGATAGAAGGTGCATTAATTCACATACATTGATACCCTTTCACATGTCTTGGTATCCATTACCCTCCCCCCCACACCCCCCACCCGTCTTGGTTTTCCCCCCTTCCCTATCAAATTTCAAATAACCAACTGCAATACATCTTGATCAGTGTCACCACTTGAATTATTTCTCCCCTTCTATTCCCACCTAACTCATCTCCTCATAACTTATTCCAGTTCCATGATTACAAATATACATTGAATATCATCATTATTCTACACCATTTCCCTCTCCATTTATTTGTTACTTCCTTTTTTTCCTTTGACCTTCCTTCAGGAAGTCTGCTGTCCTCAACTCTCTATTCTCAATCTCAGCCTTTTAAGTGTTAGGATTGCAGGTGTGTGCTCCCTCATATAGCTTGCTTTGAACTTTTTGTTGTTGTCGGTTGTGAGACTTGAACTCTGGGCCTGAATCCTGTCCCTGAGCTCTTCAGCTCAAGGCTACTACCCTACCTCTGGAGCCACAGTGCCACTTCCAGTTTTCTAGTGATTAATTGGAGATGAGAGTCTCATGGATTTTAGTGTCCAGGCTGGCTTTGAACCGCGATCCTCAGATCTCAGCCTCCTGTGTAGCTGGGATTACAGGCCACCGCACCTGGCTTGATCTTCTTTTGTTTGACATGAATATAGTAGACAACTTTCCTTGATCATCCATTAATGTATTTTCTTAGTCTTTTCTCAATATGAGCACTGTATAATATTGAGATATTACTTCGTGAGTGGTACTTATATTGTTCTTAAGGATTTGTTTTTGAAATATTACTTTTTCACCCTTTCCATTTGGATTCAGAGTCCCTTTGGATTCCCTTTTCATTTAGATTCTTTTGCTCAGTTGGAAGTAACCCAAATATTCCTCTAAAGATACTACTTATCTAGATTTCTTTCCTTTTCCAGTAGGCTGGTAGTTGTGTAGCTAGGCAAGTACTTTCCTGCTATCTAATGTCAAATTCTGCATAGAAAGCTAGGTCTTCTTTTGACAATTCAGAGGTATGGGGCTCCTAACATTAAAGCTAATATTTCTCCAATATTTAATTATTAATGCGTAGAAATATGTGTAGTGTATTTCACATAGTTTCTGAGGCATAATATTGAATAAATAACTTTTCCACTACTTGTAGTAATAATATATCTTTTGCAGCATATATTATTATCATATATTATATGTAGTATGGTAAATATATTACAGAAATATATAATGTCATGACATACATTATATATTATAAAATAATATACTCTTAGTATAATTATATATAATAAAAATATTAAATATCAGACTTAGAAAACACAAAGTATTGTGACTTCTTTCATGGACTACTGGCCTGGGGAAAAGTGAAGTCACATAGTATCAACTTAGAGTTGCTTCTCTGGCTCTGGTTTGGCTTTGCACTAAAGGTTGAAGACGCTAACTTTGAATGATATCTACTAAGTATTTATGACAATATACCATCATCTAGGGCTAAAATATTATTTGGCCATAGCTGTGACAATACAAGAAATATAGCTTTCTGGTGAGATTAATGTTTGAAATGAGCTCTTAAGCTAGGGATTTGAACATATCCAGTTCGGAGTTAGAGAAGTTCATACAAAATGTAATGAAGAAATGATTTTAAGATATAAAGGTAGGTTCAAAAATCACTTTAAAATGATTGTAAGAGATGTTTTGAAGGAATTAATTGAAACTGTGAAGAGAACTTTAGGTAGAAGAGCTAAAGAAAAGAAAACTAGCTGAGTGTCAGTGGCTCACATTGGTAGTCAATCATTAACAACTCAGGAGGCTGATAACTGAGGAGTGAGGTGCAAAGCCAGCCTACGCAGGAAAGGCTGGGAGATACTTATCTCCAATTAACCACCAAAAATCTGGACATAGAGATGTAGTTCAAAAAATGATAGAGTGGGCCAGGAGTTTGGCCAAGTGATAGAATGCTTGTGTAGCATGCAGAAGACTATGACTCAAGTGGTAGAGCTCTAGCTTGGAGAAAAGCTCAGTGACTGTGCTCACGCCCTGAGTTCAAGCCCCACCACTAGCAAGAAAAAAAAAAGAGTGCTGTTGGTGAGGATAAATGCTAAGAGGCAGTACCCAGACCCTGATTCAAGCCCTAGGACTGGCACAACACTCACAGAAAGAACAAACATAGTCCAGATATACTTTTGCTTGTAATAATTAGACTTGATTAGCGAGGTTAAAATAGGAATAAATGTAACAAGAGTTCTTGGTGGTTGAGAAAGTCCATGAGGATGAATTCTTTGGTGACAATTGTGACATAAGTCTTGGGTTATTCAACCCTATTCGTGAACTGGCAGCACTGCTCTTTCCTTTTGCTACATAAGCAGCCATCTATCTCCACAATGGACCAGCAGAAGATTTCAACACTCACATTGACATTGTTGATTGCAAAACTAATTACATGATGCATTAAATAGGTAACAATAGAAATTTCAAAAAAGTTGTTCTATTGTTCAGGATAGAAATTCATAAGTAGAAGAAAGAATATGCTACCTAAACTCTAGATATGGCATATACTACTTAGGAAGGGACAACTATGCTTTGCTATTTAGGTAGTAATTGTTTCTAAATTTTGAGTTGTACAGAGTAAAATCGAACAATGCATTCTTGCTAACATTAGGTACAAGAACTGCCGTAAGTAAAAGAATATTTTGAATGTAATTACCAGGTAGATGCATGGTTAGCAATAAAAGATGAACTAATTCTTCTGTCTGGCATTAGAGGAGAAGTCAGTGAGTCCTTTTTCATGAACTATTGGCACAAGTGGCAGAAGCCTCTAACATATCCATAAAAGCTAGCACCAAACATGTTGCTTTTCTCTAGAAAAATGAACCACCTGTAGTATTTTCTATGATTGCTTACAATTTTCTCAGATGTCCATAGTAGGTGGAAGTGGTTAGGAGAGATTTGACAAAATCATAAATGAAGGTAATTTAGCTGTAGGAGATACATTAGAGCATCCATTTCTTTTGAAGCTGGCAAGAAGTGAATCAACTTTTGTTTAGATGAATCAGAGTTTTGCTTTTGGAGCTTCAACAACAAAGCTCAGTGTATTTGAAGTGTAATTACCAATATTGAAGATTATAACCACCTAACTTGGCGGACTATTACTCTTTCTTTGGCTCACTCCCTTAATCAAGGGCATTTTAGGGGCCAAATTTGACAGCTGCAGTGCTGGAGACAGATTGGGAACAGGGCTCTGGGATAAGTTACATTTTCTCTAGCTTTTGTGTCACAGAAATCGGCGATCTATTAGAAAGTTTCATTGTCTGCATCAAAGCCAGGAAGATGCAATACACCATCTCTCTGGCAGAACGAACAATAGGATAAAGTGGTTTTGATTAAAAAAATCATTATATCACATCTATGGGATCAAAGAAGGAGGAAAATAGTCTATTTTTTATGGGAAGAAATGTTAGTGCTATGTGGATTTATTTCTCTGGATGTTGGAAACCCATGAGCAATTCAGCTGCATTGTGCCATTGATTTGCACAGACTCCAGGTTCTCAAATGTTTCTCTGCAGCTGTTTGAGAAATTCTTGGGGAACAACAGAGCCAGCAATTACAATAGTCATCTTGTAACCATAATGGCTACATTTTCTGGATTCCAGGTATTAGTTGTTCTGATTCTAGTGTAGCTGTTTATTTTAATTGGTATACCAATTCTAGAATTTCCAACAATAGGAAAAAGTATCCTTATTTTGCTTCACATTCGCTTTTAGATTTTTTTTGTTGTTGTTCTTTTTGTCACCCATGATTTTTTCTGCCTCAACCTCCTGAGAGCTGTTGTTAATAGAGGTGTACTATAATGCCCAATTCCTTTAGTAAGGTCCCTTTCTTCTTTCCCTTCCTGGTATTTAAAGCAATTCTCACATGATTCATACTTCATTTTGTACCCTACTTGAAATCGATCACATACATCTATTATTTGGGTTAGCCCTCTAATTGTTCGAGACCCCAAGGAACAATCTGTTTGGTTATAGTCTAGGTCAGTTTTTTTAAAATTATATATTTACTACCTTGAATAGTTGTACAGAATTTTAATATATGTCAGTTTGTAAATGCAGTGCATCTTGATTAATGTCCTCCTGTAGGGGATTTTAGTTTTCGGTCTCTCCCAACCTGTAGGAGGGATAGAGAGAACAGACAAGACCAGGAGAGCGGAAAAAGGAGAGAGCACCCACACCCAGCTCTCCCTAGCCTGAGGACAATCAGATGCATCAGGAGACCCATCAAGGCAGGAACTCCTTTATTGAGGAAGTCCATTCAGCTAATATAGGATGCAGGAGCCTATCAGCACAAAGGTGGGCAGGGTAGGGGAGGTAGGTAAAGAAGGGGAATCATGGGCAGAAGGGTTCGGGGCCTATCCCAGAGGTAGCCTTACTTTGCATCACAAACCACAGCCACACCTTCCAACTGGGAAACAGGTGTGGTCCCAAAACCAGGAAATGAGCACTGGGCCACAAGTTAGGCCTCTTTTTCTACAGCATAGATTTCCGTCCCCCTGATGTGACATGCCCCACATCCTCCCTTTCATCATTCTCCCCCATTTCTCCCTGCCTCACCCATCCACTCAATTTACCAAGTTTCTTTTTCACATTGAGTATTATGACTCCATTTATCTAATCTTCCTTTCTTAGTTCCTCTGCCCTCTTCACCTCTTGACTTCAACTTACCATTCACCACAATAAGTGTTCCAGCTTCCTGGTATTTACTTTGTCAAACTGTCAAGTTAGTTGTTGAAAGTAGTTGAAATTCTCTTCTATTTTGTTATACCTTTTGTATGTATGCACATTCCTCTGTATAGGTTTACGTATATATTTATAATTCACATCTTCTGTATTGACAGTCTCAGTGCTTCTCTGTAAGAGGGCTCAGGCATTGCATTTTCTGGAAGATGGTAAGAAAAAGATAGAAGCATTCCTGGCTTCTGTTGTCCTGGTCCTCATTAGGGGTCGTCACAAGGGGTTGCCATTCATTTATGAATACCGAGCCTCTTGATCAATGCCACCCCTTTTGGCATTCTCACCCACCACTTCCACCCTCCTCCTTCCCTCAGTCTTCTAGTTCACAAAGCAATTATGTAGACAATGCACCTTGATCTGTCTCATCCCTTCACCATCTTCACTTCTCTTTCAGCCTGCCCCTTCCCTCATTTTTCTCAGTTCTGTGGCATATGCAATGCATTCTGCACTCTATTCATTCCCCGCAGCCATTCTTCTGCCCCTCAACTCTGGCCCAACTCCCTTGCCAGGACCCATTTCCTGACAGTGACAGTCTTTCTAAAGAATTATACTATTTGTGCACTGCATATATGATATTGTACTTCAGATAATTTATTTAAAACTACTTAGGTGCCAACTAGATTCACAAACACATTCCAGTTCCTACAAATGACTGAAACTATGTAAGGTGTGTTTCTCTGGGTCTGACTTAATTCACTTCATATAACTCTTTCAATGAGTATAAACATTACAATGGAAGGGTTAGCAAATTTAAACTTCTGCTCAGAGAGTTGAGGAGTGTCTTAAAACAATTATACTATTTTCCAACTTTTATTTTATTTTGACTTTTATAAGCAATTTGTTTAGCACAGTTTATAAAGTCATTTTATTTATTTATTTATTGTTATTAAGCAGTTGTACTAAGCATTTATAATTCTATAAATCAGGTTATTATTAATCAATGTCATCCCTTCTTTCATTCTCCTCCATTTTTTGCCTTCTTTTTTTTTTTTTTTTTTTTTTTGCCAGTCCTGGGCTTGAGCTCAGGGCCTGAGCATTGTCCTTGGACTTTCTCAAGGCTAGAGCTCTACCACTTGAGCCTCAGCACCACTTCCGGCTTTTTTCTATGTATGTGGTACCAAGGAATCGAACCCGGGTCTTCATGCATGCTAGGCAAGCACTTTAACCAGTAGGCCAAACTCCTGGCCCAATTTTTTGCCTTCTTATTCTTACTCTCAAGTGTCATAGTTCATGTTCTACACAATGCACATTGAATACAAAGTCACTTTACCAGTGAATGTACTATGAAAAACCATATTATCTTGTAAAACTTTCAAAATCATTATTCTGACCCTTGAGACATAGTGAATACAATTCAAAATTAAAGCTTGCTTCTTTGCATTAAAAAATACCCTTTCTGAGTTCTCTTCCTTGAGCTAGAAGAAGGTTAATTGCTAGTTTTTCATCACTGGAAGTGGCAGTCTCCTTATTATAATGCTAGATCATAAGCTACAATGCCCCTTATCTGACACAACTGACTAATTTTTAAAATACTCTGCTTTTTTCTCTAGCTGTTTTCCTTCTGAGTAAACAAAATGTTAAGTTCAATTGGCTTCCATTTTCACTTCATTGCTTCTTGACAGGAAATACGCTGAAAAAATGAGTTGCTTTGGGGTCTTTATAATTTCCAAGATTAGAAGAAACAAATGTGTGCATGATTTCTCTACAATAACTAAAAACTACCTTCCTCCAATATCAAATATGTTTAAAACTAGTGACTATATGAAGGAAAACATGCAAACTTTGTCTCTTTGGACCTGACTTAATTCATTTAACATATTTTTTTCCAGTTCTTTCCATTTCTTTACAAATAAAAATGGTACAATATGATTTTTCCAATGGATGAGTAAAATTCCATTGTATATACATACCAGATTTTCTTAATCCATTCATCCACTGAGGGGCATCGGGAATGATTCCATAACTTGGCTGTGGCTAATAGTGCTGCAATAAACATGGATGTGCTGATGGTTTCATTTTAGCCTTGAACTAAAAGAATAAAAACATAGATATGAAAAATGTGCAACCAAATCTTAAAGCATTGTAATGTGTTAAATAAAATTAAAATACTTATGTTAAAAATACTCCTATAAATACTTTTCTTAAACTTTATAATGACAAAGCAGCTATTCTTGAAAGCCTGCAACTGACGTATTTCTCAATTTAGCATATGATTTTATTAAAGCAAAGCTCTGCTCTTCAGTAAAAGAATCACCTACTACCAAAGCCATTCAAACACTTTCGTCTGTGGACACTGTAGAATTATAACAGAATAAACGGTTACACAACTAAAGAGTTAAGAGGAGAAATGGTTTGATTCTATCAAAAGTGATCATACTTCAGTGTCCCAAAAAATGGAATCACCATGCTATGCTGGTAGTGCCTTCCATCATTGGATTCTGGGAACCATGTATTTTACCATGAATCAAAATTGCAATTTGGTCACAGGTTTGATGGTTTCTAAGCTCCCATGATAGGCTTGTATACTTGGCCTGAAATCCTATTGTTTCCGTTATGCCTCAGGGAAAAGGGAGAGTTCAGTAGGTTTTATGTCTAAAAACAAGATGTGAGAAGGAAGAAATTAGAAGTATACTTGAGAAAGGAATTCTTTTTTCGTCTGGGTACCAATCCTGGGAGTAGACCTCAGGGACTGGGCACTATCTCTGACACTTTTGTGCTAACGGTTAGTGTTCTATCGCATGATCTACATCTCCACTCTGGCATTTTGGTATTTAATTGGAGATAAGAGTCTCATGGATCTTTCCTGCCCTGGCTGACTTTGAACTGTGATGTGATATTTTGAACTGTGATACTCAGCTTTCAGCCCCCTCAGTAGCTAGGATTAGTGTATAGGAATGAGCCACTGTCACCCCGGAGAATTCTTTTTATTTTCCTATGTAAACAACAAGGTGGTAAAGACACTTATTTAAAATAAGTAAACTTAGATTGGAGATACAGGACTATGAGGTGTTTTTTTTTCATTTCAACAATGTTAAGTTGCCAATAAGATAATGTAAAATAGTGCACATGAAAAAGTATTAAATATGGTGAGTAGTGCTGCAGTGATTATTTGTTGTTTGATTGTGGGCATTCTAATTGGCATAAGGTAGAATCTTTGTGTTGTTTTGACTTATATGTCCTTTATAGACAGAAATTGTGAGTGTCTGTTAGTCATTTTTACTTCTTCTGTGAAGTCCCTCTCTAAGTCATTAACCTATTTATTATCTAGGTTGTTCTTCTGTTGAGGGTTAACTTTTGAAAATTTAATATTTTGAGGTCTAAGTATATTCTGGATATTAAACATTTTTCTGATGTGTGGCTGGTAAAAAGTCTTCAAGGTTAAGATATGGAATTAACTCAGATGCCCCTCAGTGCTTAAAAAGATCAAGAAAATGTGATCACATGCACATGTGCATGCACGCGTGCACACACACACACACACACACACACACACACACACACACTGTTGCAATGGAATTTTATTTTTCCATTAGAAAGAGTGATAGTGTATCATTCATAAAGAAATGGAAAGACATGGAAAGAAATTATACTAAGTAAGCCAGACCCAGAGCAACAAACATTACATGGGACACAGCACTCATCCTCTCTACAGGAGGCTGTGCTCTAGCTGTGATCTTGAGAACAGGAACAACAGAAACCCGCACTCACCAGGCATGGCATCTGCTAGCCCCATGATCTTTCACTTTCCAATGGCCAAAATGATGACACAAACTTTCTGTTCATTATAAATTATGAAGTCTATGGTATTTTAGTGCAGTAGCAAGCTGATTCAAACTTGGTCCCATATAGTATTCTGAAAAATAAGAACAATAAACATTTTTCACTGCAAGACAAAAATAAAGGGATTTTAAGTTTCTAAGGTTGCAAGTTGTGGGTAAAGAAGTAAATATACTGAATTGTGGTAGATGAAATCTAGCTGGTAAAGTGCATTGTGTAGATCTTTCCCTTCCTTTGCCATCTGGTCTGATAAGAGTCTAGAATATTTTTTTCCAGTGATGAACTTCTGTGCTTCTATATAGAAACAGGAGAGAAAAAACATTTGCAGGTTTATTCTCTGCTTTAAAAAATAGGGGTAAGCCAGAGAGCTTTCTCTTTGATCTGATTTTTCTCAAGCACCTGCAGTTAAAAACAATCCTTTTGCCAAAATACTGTGTTAGGGGTGGCATATTCTACCAATTTCCCACTGCAAGAGTCTAGAGTGAACTAAACTCAGGTTTGGTTTATGTGCCTGTGATTGGGAATTTTAATCAGAGAATGAGAGAGTAGAGAGGAAACAAGAAGGGGGCTTGAATAACGGATGGTTTTTATATTGAATGGGTGGCTTTCAGAAGTGACCTCTTACCATTTTAACAGAGTGCAATGTCACCAGGTTATGGGTAAAGAGGATTTATTTACCTGAATTTTTGCATATTAGGGACTTTCAGGTCCCCTTGCAGAAATATCTAAGTAGTGACAGACGCATATCTTAAAAAGGGAAATAGAAGGTTTGCAGTTAGATTTCAGAAGTTCTTGTTCTAGGAGGAGGTTTTTGGTCATTTTGTATTATATCATATTGTTTCATTGAGAATCTTTTCCTGGTAGCATTGAGCTGTTTCAGGTAGATAGCTTGTGAAGCTAGTTTTCCCTAGAATATGTGATTTTGATAGTGAGATGATAATGTAATCTGTTGAATGCGTGGTTTAGGATTGGAGGAATTATTAAATGATTTGGACTAAACCCTAGTTTTATAGGTAGCGTTGAGAACTAGTCAAGATCAGGATTCAGAGGGAGTTGAGTAGAAGTTGGTCAAGAAGAGAATCTTTTTCATAAATAAGGGGAAAGCTTCTCATAACAATACCAGTAAGGCATAAAATTAAATGGAACAAAAGTGAAAGAGCTTCAATGCTCAGAAATAGAAAAGGGGGTGAAAACAAGCAGAACAGAAAATCCAATTAACTATATTTTGCCTGCTACTTTCTGATTCAGGTGATTAAGTAATTAAATAAAATTAGAGAATAGGGTCATGATACCTTCAGCAAATACAAGGGGAAAAAATATAGTGTGGGAGGGTGGATAGGCCTGTTATTGTGTGTTTCATTGAGATAGTTGTGGATACTTTGTTTTGACTGTGAGTAATCAGTCTGACCCTTGGACTTGATTCTTCTGTTTTATTTTCTTTTTTATTGGTCATGGGACTTGAACTCTGGGCCCCAGCACTGTCCTGAACTCTTCAGTTTAAGGTTACCGCCCTACCTCTTGAGGCACAGTGCCACTACTGGTTTTCTGGTGGTTAATTGGAGATAAGGACTTTCATGCCTGGGCTGGCTTTGAACTGTGATCCTCAGATCTCGGCCCCCTGAGTAACTAGGATGACAGGTGTGAGCCACTGCGCCCTGCCCCTTGGACTTGATTCTATGTCATGAGATTTTATCCTCTATCGAAGGACAAGGTTATAGGAGTGCACATACATGTACATATATGTAGACAAATGTGTTTGTGACACCATTCAGGATGTGGTTGTCTATTGTGGGAATAGTATTTATCCTTATTTTTTATTTTTGACACATTAAGTTCCTCATGGCGGTGGGAGACTAAGCAGGTGCTCAGCTTATAAAATAATCATCTCTCTTCTTTTTCCTTGTATCAAATGTGCTGCTCCCTTTCACCTTTCTAGATAACTTTAAGTTGTTCTTAATTTCCCTCAATTCCTACATTTTCTCTAATGATGGTCTTAAGGGATTTATATACCCATGACTCTACAAAATACATTGCTGATTGTAAGATTTGGACCTGCAGCCAATTTTTTTCCTGCCTCTTTAAAAAGATTAGCTTTTAGCCTTCTAAATCCATAACTGCTGAATGCCAGAATTTTAATGCAGAACTGACCTTGAGTCTGATTTGCAATTGGTTCCTACTTTAAAATGACAACTCAAATAGGGCCTAAGAAGATAGCAGAACTGAATGATGGTGTTGATTGATACATTGCAAATGGAAAAAGGAAAGAGATAACTAGTCCTGTAGTTGATCCATCAAAGAAGAGGAAACAGTGCTGGTTACATAGACAAATCAAGCATATTCTGCTATCTGATTATTCTTACTAAAATTTTTGGAGGATGCTGTTCTTCAGCCATTCTAGGGTATTTTTCACCTTCTAGTCTCTGCTTATAAAATAACTTCACTTATCTTTCAAAATGAAATTTAATATAATTTCTGGTAAACTTTCCTCATCTTCTTTCCTGATATTTTCCTGGTTTAGAATTAACACCAGCACTAAGTGTCCCTGTGTTTAGAAGAAGTGGATAGACAATAAAGATATCAGTACTGGTAATGAGGATAATAAGGGAAATTATAGCTTCAGAGATAAGGAAAAGGTAGCCAAGATTTCTACATATGAGTTTATGCTTGGAACAACATTAAAATAAATTTCTGACAAATATTAGTATAAGGTTAACACTCAGTAACAGAACTATAACCAGATCTAAAGCTCTACTCTAAATCACTACACAATACATTCTTTGTATTAAAATAAATTCAAGGTTGTGCACTAGTGGTTTTTTTATTTGTAAAAGTTTTTGGTAGCATCTTTAGGGTCTTCTACATGTAAAACCATACCATCTGAAAACAGTATAATCTCTGTATTTCTGGCTGTGGATCCTATTTATGTATTTTTTCTTGTCTAATTTCTCAGGTCCTGACTTGAGTACTATCTTGAGTAGTGGAGAAGAGAAACTCTTATTCCCCGTCTCAGTGGGAACGTTTTAAGGTCTTTATTCTCTTTTTCCTATTATATCTATACAATTCATAGCTGGACATGAAGAAAGTATGGTGAAGGTAAGGTGAACCTTCAATGTATCTTGCTTAGAAGTTCCTACCCATTGCAAAGGTGTTTCATGCAGAGAGAGCTATTTGAATTGGCATTTCTATGTAGGATGAGTATTGAAAACTATAATTCCTCCATTATGTTGGCATTCTCTACAGGCCTTAAGACTTCTACTGAGGTCTGAAGACCTAAGGAAGTGTGAGAAGAAAGAAGCAGTAGGAAGAAAGGAAGTGATTAGGAGGAAAATACTAAGTTTGAGTGTGTTAAGTTCTTTTTATCTGAAATTGAAAAATAACTTTTAAAATGCAGTGAAGTAATTTGCTGGGTCAGAAAATAATGACAGCAATTGGAACTTGGTCCTGGATAGAAATCTGAATAAGAAAATATTTCATAAATGTTTAAAGAACTTACTAATAATCTCCTTATAAAATATTAAAATCTAAAAATGATGAAATGAAGAAAAATTCTTTTCACACTTGAGATAAATAAATCATGGGATATATAAATTTTGTCTCAAAGCTAAAGTTAACACTAGCAAATTTTGTATTCCAATGGTTTTATACAGGATTCTGATGTTAAAACTATTAGTTTATGAGAAATCAAACATTTCCATTTAGTTGAATAATTTCAAGGAATTACAATTCTAGTGTAAAAAATGATCTTTCTAAGTAATGTAGTCTGGTTTCATAATTTTATAATCAGAGACACTGATGCTCAGAAATGGAAAGAATTGTGCACAATCACTCAGGGATTATTAATAGTCTGAGAACAAATAAAAGTGAGGCTATTTGGTTATCAGACTGGTTCCTATTCTGATGACATTACATAATGCTGGTGTATATGCCAACAACTGCTTTACTAGGAATTACATGTAGAATTAAGCAGCAACCACAGCCAGCTGGATTTCCAGTTTTGAGAATGATAAGGTACAATTGCATTTAACAAATATTTATTCATATCACTATGCTTGGCAATCTGATAATATGACACAGAATAGGAGATTCATTCCCAACTCTATTGGCACATGAGATTACAAATACCTCTAAAACCTATGAACTTTTTCAGGTTTGGATCATGTACATACATTGTGTTCTCAACAATTAGCATGAACCCTGGTACATAATAGATAACAGAAAACTAATGGATGTGTTCACTAGAAAAATGAAGCTCATGACAAGATTTCCCAGCCTTTGGTATTTCATCATGTAGCTAATATTTAAGACAACTGTATAAAGAAGAGAAGGTCTTAGAGTATATGGCATCTATATTTCTAAAAAATAAAAAAAATCAGCTCATCTTCAATTTAGTGTTAACTGCATTGCCTCATTTAGTAAGAAGACTATAATATGGATGAAGCTCAACTTTACTATTACCATGAAGAACTAACAAGCAAGAACATTAACCATTCTCCAAGAAAAGATATTTGAAGTATGACAGTATCTAGGAAGCATAAATTACCACCTAATTTATTCCATCTTGAGGCTCTACATTCATACTAGTTAACATTGAAACAATTTTATCTCTAGGTATTTCTGACTTCTCTTTCTGTAGTTAGTGTCTTAATAGTTCAAGAGTAAACCTCCAAAATGTCTCTTCAAAGTAAATTTCTTTCCTAATAAGCTTTTTTATTATATTCAGTCTCTTGTCTAAGCTGAATTCTTCTCATTCTGGAACTTTACCATGACTTGTGGGAGAGTCCACTAACATCACTAGACAGTCAGGAGTATAGACATAGAAGTGGACTTTAGTTCGAACACAAGTATCTGCCTTAGCAAGAACAGAATGTGTGTGTGTGTATGTGTGTGTGTGTGTTCTGAAACTGAGGTTTTTAACTCAGGGCTTTTCTCAGCTTTTCTTGCTCATTGGCTGTATTCTGCCATCGAGTCACTTTTTTTTCCTAGTTAGTTGGAAACCAAAATTTCAGTATTTTTTTCTGGTTATTTGGAGAGAAGAGTCTTATAGATCTGTCTGTTCCCTCACTCTAATCAAAATAGGACTGATTTCTTCTCACTTTAGACTCTCACTTCTGATTCTGAACAACAAATCTCAGCCACCTGAGCCATTGATGCTTGCCTAGGAGTTGTTTCCTTTAAAAAACAATTGTTGCATCTCTGCCACTATAGCACAAAGTAGCTACAATAAATAAGCCTGTTGTGGGCTAGGAAAGGTTCCTATAATCCCTTTGCATAGTTAGTTAATACTAACAATAATAATTTTTAGTAATTTTGTAATCCATAATAATAATTGGAACAATTTTGTAATACATAATAATATGGACACTAAAATGTTAATTTTACAAAATTTTCATGTTATTAAGTTATCATGTTGCCTTGGCTCTTTTATCTATTAAAATATAAATGTGGTTATTTTCTTCCTATAAATACTTGGCACCCAGTCTTTTGAAAGTAAATTTCTTTCCCAATAGAAGTGTCTTTCTTATCTTACTCGAATTCTTCTCTTTCTGGAGCTAAGAATCAAGATCAATGGTTGGGCTGGAATTCCCCTAGTATGTTTTGGAGCCATGACTTGGGAAGTTTCTTGGGTCTGCTTTTATGACTAGGATCAAACAGGTCTGCTTCTGCAGATCTTTTCTCCCCACCACCTCTTTGTTGACTGAAGACATACCTGTTTGCCCCACTCTTCAAGTACTTTCACTTTGAACTGTTCGGTATTCTTCACTCCGTATTATCTTCTGACAGCTCATCTTAGTTTGACTTGCCTTAGTATTTCCTCCAGGCATTTCCACTGACTTCTTACAGTCATTCTTTCTGGTGCTTCTTTCTCCTACTCAGTTTTGCAGCTTGCTTTTATCCCTCTCAGAAACTAGTTTAGTTGATGGTTTCCTTCTGCTCCAATACCCAGCAGAGTTGGGCTTGTTTGTCCCTTGTAAGAAAGATAGTTGAAATATTCCCAGAATGTGCGTTTTTCAAGCTTTATTTCCTTTTTTAAGAACCTTCCCTTCCTCTGTTCCTACTGTTCTAATCTTCTGAATTAGAACTGACATTCTTGCTTGAGATTCTCACCTCAGACAAAACCTTTCCAAGTATGGTCTTACCTCATTATTCAGGCATGTTCTTTGTTGCTGGCTTACTGTTTGTACTTTTCAAGGTCTTCCTTCTGTGCTATTGTGGATTCAACTACATGAAATTATTCATGCCATGAGAGATACCTAGAAACAGATAGGAGGTACATTGGGAGAAACAGAAGTGTCAGGCAGGGGCTAGAAAGAAAGCACTACAGTGGCTTTAAGTATAATAGAAGTGTCTCTCAAAGATACTTGGCTTCTGGTCTAAGAATCCAGGTTTTTTATTTCAAGTAAATTAAACTAAAGTTTTCTTGGTGGAAGAGTCTGATCTATACAGATGATTACAAGACCCACTTCCATAAAGGCGATGGCAGGTTATGTATTCTCACAGGCTTATCATGGGGCTCTACTACTTGTTATATGTCACAGCCAATTTAAAAACTACCAGATTAAAAAAGTAAGTGGCCTTAAGAAGCACTCATTCATATGTGTTATTTTCTACCGTACTACCTCTAAATGGTCTGAGATCTCCTTTGTCTAGGTCTTCATGTGCTTCTCAGGCTTGACATAAGGAGGGGATACCAGATGTGTCAGGCCTGTGCAGAAAAATCTAGATGATGTTCAACTGTCTTCTGTTTGATTCTTCCATACACAGTCCCTTTGTCTTTCTTCCCCTTCTTCTCAGTACTTTCTTCTATCACCCTATATGACTAGCTTTTCCAACACTAGTCAAACCCGGGTTCTTTGTTTATCTGAAATAGGGAAGGGAAGGGGGAAACAAGATGACTGGGAGGGGAAGTGGGGGAAGAGGGACAAAAACATGAGAAGGGGTATCAAAGTTGGAGAAGTAACATACCCACTACCTGACGAATGTAACTGTAACCCCTCTATACATTATTTTGACAATAAAATACAATAAAAAACAAAAAAGAAAGTAGCACAGCATGACATAGATATGTAGAAGGTCAACTAAATGTTTTCATTAAAAATTTTAAAAGAGGGCTTGGATTTTGCCCTAGTAGTAGAGTGCTTGCCTAGCATGCATGAAGACCTGGGTTCAATTCCTCAGTACCACATACATAGAAAAAAGCCATAAGTGGTGCTGAGGCTCAAGTGGTAGAGCTGTAGCCTTGAGAAAGTCCAAGGACAGTGCTCAGGCCCTGAGCTCAAGCCCAGGACTGGCAAAAAAAAAAAAATTAAAAGAAAAACATCTGCGAAGTTCCAATGGGTCCTTGATTTATTTTCTGAGGAATTAAATTCCTTGTCTTATTTTACTATTCTAACTCTCTGGACAGACTTGCCAGTCCTCCATCTGCCCAAGGGAATAGCATTCACATATATCTTTGTGCTGTTCTAACTCTCCAAGCTATCAGAAAATAAACAAGTTCTCCTAGTTTTGGTATAGCTCCTTAAATTGGTTTCACTGCCTTCTGCCTTTGGGCTACAAGTGAATAAAAGAAATTTCTAGTTGCTCTGTTCTATGCTTATTTGTGTTTATATGTTGTATGTAGTTTGGCTTATGTAGTCCGTAAGCAGTCAGAAAGTCTTTTGGGAAAAGCAGGTGGTCATGAGTTTTGTGGAAAATCCATAAATATTCTGCCACCATGACAGAGATATACTTTTCAAAGGCTAACTGCACAGCATCCATCCTGCCACAATACTGCTGGCATGGCAAACATGGAAGATAAAATATAAGTAACCTGTGGACCAAATTTCCAAGACTACTCTAAATGTATGCACTTCCTTAAACATATTAATTTTATTCATTGGACTATAGAGTATTGAGCAAAATCTCCCTTAGGTCCTGGAATTTCATAAAATGTTATTACTAATTATGATGGCTGATATTCATTTTAAGTTCAACTTTTTATGTAAGTTTCAGTTGTGGTGTGCCTAAACTTAAACCTTTGTTGAGTATGTGAATATTATATATATATATATATATAGTTATTCTTTTGGTTATATTATCTTACTTGGGTTTAACTAAAACTGAAAGCATTTGGAAATTAACTCAGGTTCAAACCAAAGAAAATATGGAAGGGGACTCTTTTAATCACAGTTGTTTATAGGGATCTTAAAATGTGATTATCTGGATAAAGAATTATAATCTGTCTCATTCTGAGTTCAATTCTTTTATAATATGTGGGACTACAAATTACATAAAGATACAATTTAGGATTTCTCGTCTTCCTGGAGTATTTTATTTTACTGGGAAAAGAAACAATGTTATCTAATTTCAAAGGTTTTATAAGAGTTATTTCAAATTTCCAATTTGTAAGAAGAAAATCAGCAAGTAGAAAGTTATAGGGGAGTGCAAGAACAATTTTTTGAAGAAGTAATTAAAGAAAAATACTTTTGGATGCAATAGTATTTCAAAAGTAATATTTGTTTTCAAATGTGTTCCAAAATGGACAGAGCAAGCTAGAATGAAAAAATCAGGAGGCTAAGAAAAAGTTATGAAGTATATATGTAAGTTTTGTGGCATGTAGAAAAGATGGTAACTGTAAAAATATGTGTAATTAAGTTGATTATAATTTAAAAAATACCTAAGGGCTTTTCTAAGCTGAATATTTAATACACACATGTAGAAATGCCAGTCAATTCTTTATGCCTTCAAGATTGAGACTTTCATAATGATAATGTTTTGCCCTTAGTGCCATTTGCAAGAAACTTATTTATCAGAGTAATTGCTTGTGTATTGTTGATCTTATCTGGATTGGATTACTTATGAAACTGAATCTCAACTGGGTCAATTTATTGGAGCATTCATATCAAGGTTTATTTTTAATTATCATCTTATATAATCTTCCTAGGATAAAAACTTTGAGAGACACTTTACCAAGTAGGTGCCCTCCAAGTTAAAGTTGCTGAGGATGCTGATTCTTTTCAGATTTAAGTGGATTCATTCTTAATGGTGGTAATGAAAATGTAATGGACTTAACAGTGCTGTCTAACTTAATTATTATCCCAAATTACAATGTACCATGGAAATAAGTAGGCTATTATGTCAATTGATAGCCATTTCCACATTTTTTGCATGATTATTTTTTTTGTCACTGAAGAATCAGTCCTTTTCTGGAGCATTTCAGTTGGGCTCATAGAAGATGGCTCTTATAAGTATTTATCACACAAGTTAGAGTTTTAAATTTAATAGAATCCAGGTAAGCTCTTTTTTTTTTGCCAGTCCTGGGGCTTGAACTCAGGGCCTCAACATTGTCCTTGGGCTTTCTCAAGGCTAGCACTCTACCACTTGAGCCACAGCACTATTTCCAGCTTTTTCTATGTATGTGGTAGGAAGGAATCAAACCCCAGTCTTCCTTCACGGTAGGCAAGCACTCTGTGACAAGGCCAAACTCCTGGACCAGTAAGCTCTTCGTAAGAGCTAATTCCTTCTAATACCTTCATTGATTAAATTTGCCTGAAAAGGTTATTACTGATATAGACTTCCACATGACCTGTCATTCCATCTAAAGTGGATGATCAACTGGGGTATCTCACCTCAGAAATGATGAAAAGTCAACAGGATGTCTTATCCTAGCATCGAGAAGAGATCTATTGGAGCAAAGCTTATCCTGGTAATGAAGGACGACTCAGGGATGGTTAAGATAAAGTGATTCAGTTAATGAGGGAATATTGTCAGATCCCAAATGGAGTCACTTATGCCTCTTTACTTTCTAGTTGGACAGGAATTGCACCCTATTTTCCTTTCACTTGCTATTTCTAGAGATTCAAAAAAAATAACTAGATGTTTCCTCTCCTCATTAAACCTTACATTTTTTATTATTTTTTGGTCCTGAGGTTTGAACTCAGAACCTGTGCACTGTCTCTGAGTCCCTTTGTGTTCAAGACTAGCCTGTCACCACTTGAGCTACAGTACTATTTCTGTTTTTTTTTTTCTGAGTACTTTATTGGAGATAGTTTCACAGTTTTCAGACTCAGGCTAGCTTTAAACTGTAGTCTTTAGTGCTAAGCCTCTTGAGTAGCTAGGATTACAGGAGTGAGCCATTGATCCCTGGTGCATTTTTTAATACTTAATTTGTCTTTATTGTTATTTTTAAATCATGTTTAAAATCATGCACATGATTGGCTAAGAGCTAATTCAAGTGAACTCTAAGGTAGAGATGACAAAATAAGCCATACTGAGAAAGAAGATGGCCTTTGATATCTTATGACACAGGACAACAAGGGGGCCCTCATTAAGAATTACTGCTGTGTTCACATTTCAGACAGTTCATCCAATATAGCTGAGCCCAGATTAATGAAACATCTGATTTTGCTAGAGTCTTGGAGTATCTCCCACCCTTCTCGTCCCTTGTTCACATGGTGAGAGAAAACACTATTGTTTTACTCTTTTGACCTGGCTATAATCACATGTGAGAGATCTTGTTCTGGTCCCTTATTTACAGCTGTATTTCATCAGTCTCAATTGGCTTTTCTCAGTGTTTCTACAGTTTGGGTCCCCCATCCTCTTAAACAAAAGTATAACTGGTTATGATCTCCAAAAGATATACCACCTTCTGCAGTCCCTATCTCCAGTCATCCAAGAGTCAGAATCCCAGCTGTCCTAGCTTCCTCAGCTATTCCTATCAAAACAGAATAAGGACAGGAGACTCCTCACATGGGCTTATACCATCAGCAAGTAGAAGAAGACCAATTTCAAATTTCCATTTCTTAAAAGATTTCAGGGTCACAAGTATTTGAGGAGGTAACGATGGATAACAGCTTGTCATAAGCAATGGGAAATGCAAAGGAAACCTAAAATACAGAGGATGACATCACATGTCCTCTGAGAGAAAACATTGTAATTAAACTTTCCAATTAGTCTACATGACATATCATATAGTTGATGTGGCATACCAGTGTTGTGGAATGTCAGAGTTGGGTTTTTGGAGTTTTTCCTCCACCTAAAGATAGACAGACTTCAATGCAGTCTAAGGTAGATACATGAATAGTTCTAAAATAATAGATCTTTAATTTACTCAGAGGCTAGCAAATTATGCTCTACAAATCATGGTTACTTAGCTAGTAAGCAGCATAACTCGATTTTTCAATGTATATGTAGTCCATCCAGTCTAATCTGTGAACTATTGTGCCCAATTTTATCTGACCTAAACACAAACATGCTAAAGAAGCAAAAAATATTACATTACACAGATAATATAATGAATCTCCATTTACTGATACTTCTGGGGCTACATAGGAAGTGAACTAAAGAAAAAAGAACATAATTTCCAATTTTATGGTTGTCATGGTGGATTGGGGAATGTTTTAGGTCATTATTCAGTATGTTAGATGGAAAGTCAGTAGATATTAAAGTGGTTTATTCACACAGTGAAACAACATGATTGGAAGTTAGGCAGTTCTTTTACTTCAAGAAAAGGACTCAAGATTTTGTACTTAGAAAGAATGCAGATTGTGTCACACATAGGTTAGCCCTTTAGCCTGTTTTACTTGTGTTAGTCAGACTCTGCTGTTGTGATTAAAGCCTGAAAAAATTAACATAAGGAGATACTGATTTACATCCATAATTTTCAGGGTTTCACTTTATAGTCAGCTTGCTCCATTGCTTTAAGGTTAATAGCATTATAGAAATATGTGGGGAAAATATGGTGAAAGAAAACTGATCACTTCATGGTAGCCAGGAAGCAGAGGAGTTACAGGAAGGTGCCAGGGGGAAAAGAATAGTACCTCCTTTGGGAAGAATCAATCCCATTGAAGAATTAAGACATTGATTGAATCCAGTCACTTTCCTAAAACTCATCATCCAACAAACACTTCTCAATACATGAGCCTTCAGGGGATATTTCTGATTCAAATCATCACAGCAGCCCAACTTGTATCTGTGTCTCAATGCAATTATTAATAAAGGTCATTTTTTAATCTCACAGGCATCTTATTTTGGATAATACCTCATGGGGTCATTGATATTAGAGACCTTGAGAAGTAAATTTGTACCTACGAAGATTAGTTATTTTACTTAACCTTTGTGTCCAGTTTCCAGAAAACTCTTGCTTAGGAAGACAGAAGTTGCAAATAACTTCATGTATTTTATGTATTTGTTCCAAGAACTTCTGAAAATTCCACTCAGGACTGGGAATGTAACCCAATGCTTGCATGGTATGTGCAAAGAAAGCTCTGGGTTCAGTCCCAACATTGCAATAAGTAAACAAACATTAAATAAATACAGAATAAACTCTGCAATAGAGAATAGATAGCTTCTAATGACCGTTTAATATTACATTTGCTGGAACATTGTTGTCTTGCTTTGCTATTGAGATCTAAATGAAGATATCATTTTTACCAAACCCAAACAAGCTCATGCATTAAAAGACCTAGTAAACTGAAGAAACAATGAGCATCCTGAGTTTTCTTTCCCTGCCCTGAGGAGCTACTAAGTCCATGTTAAGGTGGTACCTTCTCTTACCACCAAGAGAATAAATTCTGCACTATTTTATTGCTAGTCAGTGCTTAGAGAGTTGTCACTAGGCAGAATTCAAATTGTTTATATCTGAAGATAACAGAGATATGCTAGCTTTTGTTTGGGTCTGGAGAAGGTATTCCTGAAGAACTGAATTGTCCTTCCTCACAATTTCTATCAAGAGATATCTGAAAAAAAAATTGAAAGCACAATGAATTCACATTTTTTGTCAGGAAAGATCTGATAGCTATGGCTAAATGTGAAAGTGTTTATAATCTATGTCTTTGTTTTTGGAAGACTGTGACTTTTCTATTCAAGGCAATAAAGGAAGCAGTGTGAAAGCTTGAAGGGATCATACTTGGAAATCTAATTTTGGGTCAACTTTGGTCATAAATCCATTCTTATTTTATGAGAACCCCCAAAATAACCCAAAATAAAGCCATTTTAAATAAAGAAACTGTGAAAATGTAAGATTTTCTTCTGTGTTTTTGATTATACTTTGAGACATGGTTTAATCAACTCTAAAAAATTTAATATAATTTTATTGTTATTACTCAGATGTTGTTCAGAGGAGTTACAATTTCATAAGTCAGGTAATAAGTACCTTTATTTTTTTGGATAATATCATTGCTTCCTTCACTTTCCCCCAGACTAGCATTTTTAATAGAGTAGTTCTTGCTTTTTGTTGTGGAACTAACAAGAATAGAACCTCTCTAGGGTTATTTGATGGAAGGAAGTATAAAGCCTTTAAAACTTGCATAAATAGGCTGTAGCTATAGTCCTCTTAGTCTAGTTAAAGATTCTCCTTGCTTTGGTTGTCCTCTAAAAATCGAGTGTAAACTCATGTACTAAGTACTCATGTGTAAACATTTTATTTCAGATGCACTTTTAAAGTCTAACTCTGCCACTTTGGATAGATTTTTATCTAATATTTCTTTTCTTGAGAGTTTTAAATATACTTTGTAGAGGATTGAAGAGCACATTATTTTGTTTTTAGGACTTATATTCTGGGAAATCAGGACATAATGGAAATCCCAGTAAAAGGCACACGTTTCCTAGAACTTGGCTTATTGTACCTAATCAACTGAAAGAGAAGTCATGAGAAATCAGTACAAAATTAGAAACACACTACACTGATATGGCTTTTTATACATTAACTTAAATTGAGGCATACTTTGGGAAATCATAATTTGCAACAAAATAAACTTCTCTAAACAAGCAACAAAATATTACTAGGCTGGTTACTTATCAACAGAATTAAAAGCATCCTCACTAAAAAAAATAGTATAAGTCTATGAAGAGTGCTTCTGTTACAATGGATACTTATTTGTGTTCCCTGTACAATGTAAGAACAGGAAGCACAGAGATCATTGATCCATAGGGGACTTCTGATGTTCTGGGGAAGTCAGAGTACAAATTTATACCAGAGATTCTGAATTAAAAAAATGTATATCTTCTACATTTCTGCATCTGGATGATAAAAATAATGTTCAGTGAGCCAGGTTTTGTTGGCATGTTTCACAATGAAACTCAAGACAATTTGCATTCGTATTTTATTGACTATTCCGTAACCCTCTGAATCTTTAAAATAAATAGCCTTTGGCATTCCATTTCCATACTTCTGCTGAATCTAGTGTTTTTCTGTTTTTCCTCCCACTTATAAAATAGACTGTGGCTCTCTGGAATCACTTTCTCAGCTTTTAAGAAACTATTATTCAGACTTCTTTTACTCTTCATATTTAAAGACATTTGTTGGTACTTGGTGAAATTTAAAATTCTCACAAATATTTACATACCTTAGTCAATTATTTTGTTTGGTGTGGTAAAATAAACTAACAATAAAAATGGCTGGGTTAATACTTATTATTCTATACCAATGATGTTTAGAATAAGGTTTTTATGAACCTATGTGTACCTATAGAGATAAATAGAGACAAAAACAGCTATATATACATATATATCTCAAATTTTCTTGAAACACACATACACAAAGGTTTCAGTCACATAAGTCAGATAATGAGTACATTCCTTTTGTCACCTCTTCCCTCATCTTCTCCCAGTGTTTCCTCGTGATTGCTACAGGCTCTGTAGTTCATTTTCAACACAGTGTTAGTGTCACTGTTGCATTGGCTTGCCCTTTGTTCAACCATTTCTGCAATCCTCCTAGCCTCTCCAAGTAGGCATAAAAATAAAAAAAATGAAGCAGAGAGAAATGTAAAAGAAAGAAAGAAAGAAAGAAAGAAAGAAAGAACGAAAGAAAGAAAGAAAGAATGAAAGAAAGAAAGAAAAGTGCCAGGAGCTCATCGCTCACACCTGTAATCCTAGCTACTCAAGAGGTTGAGATCTGAGGATCCCAGTTGGAAGCAGCCTGAGCAGGAAACACTGAAAGACTCTTATCTACAATTCCACCAGAAAACCAGAAGTGGGGCTGTGGATAAAGTGGTAGAGCATTGGGCTTGAGCTGAAGAGCTCAGGGACACAACCCAGGCCCAGAGTCAAGGCCCATGACCAAAAAAGAAAAAAAAAGAAAATTGGAGTGCTAGGAGTTTGAGTTAGCAGTAGAGTGCATGCCTAGTATGCAGGAAGACCTGGGTTCAATTCCTCAAAGCTGAAAGTGGTAGAGCTCTAGCCTTGAGAAAGCCCAAGGAGAGTGCTAAGAACTTGAGTTCAAGCCAGGACTGGAAAAAAGAAAAAGAAAAAAAGAAACAAAGCATCATTACAAAAACCTTGTTTCCATGTTTCCATTTCTTGGTCATTCACATAAACATTTCATATGATCATATACATATATATATATATATATGTGTGTGTGTGTGTGTGTGTATTGCTGTTGGTGTTTTTTTTTTTTTTTTTGCCAGTTCTGGGGTTGAGCTCAGGGCCTCAGCACTGTCCTTGGTATTTCTCAAGGCTAGAGCTCTACTACTTGAGCCTCAGCACCACCTCTGACTTTTTTCGATGTATGTGGAACTGAGGAATTGAACCCCAGTCTTCATGCATGCTAGGCAAGCACTCTACCACTAGGCTGAACTTCTGGCCCTGTTGATTGTTTTATAACTTTTATTTTATTGTGAAAGTGATGTAAGGAAGGGTTACAATTATAAGTAAGGTAATGAGTATTTTTTTTCCTTTTATTTTGCCAGTCCTGGGGCTTGAACTCAGTGCCTGAGTTCAACATAAAGCCAACATAAAAAAATCTGAAATGTTAACATCATCTATGATTATGTTTAAACAGAGTGATGGACCTAGGCCCAGTTTAAATATTTGACATTAATGAACTCATTTTTCCCCCTCACATTTAGTTTGGAAGTAATTATTCATGGTCTCTTCAATTAAAATACCAGGATACAAAAGCACACACAGATTGGCTTCAGACTAGATCTCAGCCTTCTGAGTCATTAATGACCCACTGGCTTCTAGCTAAAATACAGTTTAAATAAATATGTTACTAATATTTACGGTTTTATTTCCTTATCTAGATATTATATCATGCATATGCCTTCAATTCCTGCCATTTAGTAGTTCAAACTATTTCACGAGGTGAAATCAGAAAGGATTTTTTCCCCACTTTCTTAGTTGAGGATAATACTCTACCCAAATTTAGTTTAATGTAAAAGGGTTGAATAAGATAAGTCAATTAGCTAAATATTTTAAAGGATTTTTCTTGTTTGACTATCTGCTAGCCTACACTTTTTGTTTTGTTTTGTTTTTTTGTGAGTCATGGGGCTTGAACTTGCCTGGGCATTGTCTCTGAGCTCTTCAGCTCAAGGCTACTATCCTACCCTTGAGCCAAGCCCCACTTCCAATATTCTAGAGGTTAATTGGAGATAAGGGTCTCAGGTCCTTTTGTGCTTGTGCTGGCTTTGAACCTTGATCTTCAGATCTCAGCCTCCTGAGTAGCTAGGACTACAGGATTGAGCCACTGCACCTGGTTACCCTACAGTTTTAACACATTTATTTTGAGTTCTGGAGATCCACTGTCTATTGTAATTGGTGGAAGGAGGAAGGAATGGTTGACTGCTTTGATTTCTTCTTGGATGATTGTCATTAGCATTTCCGAAGTCAGCATATTGTAGGGCCATGCATGTATACAACAGACATGATTTCCAAACATCTCTCTGTCCTTTCTCCTTTGTAGTTTTCAACAAGCTGTCATAATAAGGTCACACTACAGGCTCAGCCTTATGTTAACAACTTTCTGAAGTTGAAATAGAATTCCCCTGAGAAAACTGCACAGCAGTACTTGGCATGGTAACAAAAACGATCAAAAGAAAAAAATGGCATAGCTTTGCTGTGATGAGTGTACACTCTGCCATCAAAACTATGGAATATTAATTATAAAATAGAGAGTGGCTGGATTTGAAAGAATTCACAACACATAAATGGGGGTTTCTAATGCAGCCAGAACAATTAATTACAGAACTGGTTCTGTTTATTTTAAAAGAGTTCACAGCTTTCTACATGCTTCTAGAAAGACTTCCTGTTATACAATTCTTTGGATAAATGAGAATCAGATTTCAAGTGAGAGGATGCAGGGCAGATTGGCAAATACGTTATAATTTATACCCTCAGATTAAAAAAAAGAATAGATAAAACATACAAGGAAGAAAAGTCTCTGGATTACCTTCATTTTTTTATCTAACCCTTCCAGAGGCTTTTATTATACAAGATATAATATGTGATACCATTCAAATGTCTGAGGCTGAGACTGTAAGAGGGGACAACAGGTGTGGTTTCAGTACAGGAGATGGTGAATAAACAAAAAGACTGATGTATGGATCTGGGTGCAGAAGAAATTTTCCCTATGAAGGATATAATGTGCATTAACTTACTAAATTTTAGGTATAATTGGAAATGCACATTTAGACTTCTGGATCATAGAATCTCAATCATCTTTGAATTGGAGCATAATGCACATTATTCTTCATGTCCTCACACTGTTTGCAACCCAGACACATCTCCCATAATCCAGTTCTGGACTGGATGTGTGGCTTAAGTGGTTCAAAACTAGTTGCTAATAAAAAAGATGAGTGAGAGCTTGAGGCTGTAAATTCAAACTCTGGTAACACAAACACAGAGGCACACACACACACACACACAATGCATTTGTATTCTAAAATGAAAATATTTTTAAAAATCAAGATAGTAAGTTTTAGATTTTGATGGGAATCTACCATTTTTCTTTTTTTATTTTTTATTGTAATTAATAAAAGGGTTACATGATATTTGCCAGATAGAAGGTGTGTTAATTCACATACATTGATACCCTTTCACATGTCCTGGTACCCATTACCCTCCCCCCTACCCCACCCTCATCTTGGTTTCCCCCCTTCCCTATCCAATTTCAAATAACCAAATACAAATAAATTCAATATATCAGATAACAAAGTGAGATACTGTAACAATATGAGATACTCAAGGGACAGCAAAGGAGATGAGAGATAACATAGTACATTAAGGACAACAATCATTCGTTATATGGCTTTTGTTTCAATATCCTGGAGGTCCTTTCAATTATCTTCATACTATATGGCCTCATGTATCAAGGTTTTGCTCTTTGCAGATCTCTGCTAGTAGAGCCCAAGGTTTCTACTGATTATGACAAATGAGGGAAACCATTGAGCCTAAGTTCCTTTGAGTCTGGCTTACTTCACTTAATATGATTTTTTCTAAGTCTTTCCATTTCCTAACAAATGGGGCGATGTCATTTTTTTCTGACAGCAGCATAGAATTCCATTGTGTACAAATACCACAACTTGTTGATCCACTCATCAACTGAGGGACATCTAGGTTAGTTCCATATCTTTGCTATGGTGAATAATGCTGCAATGAACATTGTTGTGCTAGTGGATTTAGTATGCCCTAGTTTCTGAATGATTGGGTAAATGCCAAGTAGTGGAATTGCTGGGTCATAGGGGAGCTCTATGTTTAGCCTTTTGAGGCACTGCCATACTGCTTTCCATAGTGGTTGAATGAGTTTGCACTCCCACCAACAGTGTAGTAGTGATCCCTCCTGGCCACATCCCCTCCAGCATCTGTTGTTATTCGTTTTTCTGATCCTGGCCATTCTAACTGGAGTGAGGTGGAATCTTACAGTTGTTTTGATTTGCATTTCTTTTATGACCACAGATGTTGAGCACTTCTTCATGTGTCTATAGGCTATTTTTGTTTCTTCTTCAGAGAAGACTCTCTTTAAGTCTTTGGCCCATCTTTTAATGGGATGGTTGTTACTTTGGAGATTAGTTTTGGAGTGATTCAATTTTTTGAGTTGTGATGTATTTTAGATATGAGGCCTTTGTCCGTTGTATGGTTGGTGAAGATCTTCTCCCACTCTGTGGGCTTCCAAATTAATTTACTAGCAACAGGAGCAAGGATGAAAATCACATGATTGTCTCAGTAGATGCACAAAAGGCATTTGACAAGATCCAACACCCCTTTATGTTAAAAGCTCTGGAGAAACTAGGAATCCATGGAACATTCCTCAATATAATAAAGGCTGTGTATGTCAAACCCACTGCTAGTATTACATTAATGGTGAAAATCTAAAGCCATTTTTTCTTATATTAGGACCATGGAATGAGGTAACTGACCTATTATGTTCTACCAAATAACAGAATGGCAAACACTGAGTATGACCTAATGCTACTTACTTTGGAAGTGAAACACTGTAGATGGCATATGATTGCATTCAAAATATATTAGCCATTGCTAACCTTACACTATTTCCTAAGTGAAGGACTAATAATTTAAACAGCCAGGGTAAAGTTAAGCAAAATATGCAGATGTAGTGGGATCTTGTTTGAATTTTTTGAGCCCAGCTGTCATGCTATTTTCAGTATTTGTATGTTCAGTGAAGCTGGTAGATTATAGGCATGAAGAAAAACAAATGTCTATTTGGAAGATTCACTGGAGGTTATTTACTTAGCAGAGCAACCCTAATGGTTTTGTTTACAAAATATCAGTGATTTAATTTTTTATGACAGTCTATTCAATTTAATAATAGATATAATTAGAGAATTTTAATATACATATGTGTGTATATATATATGTATAAAGAGAAATCAAGTCTAGCTCCCAGAAAATTCTACTCATTGTTCTTTATATTGCTTCTGGCACTACATACATAAATGTCTCTCTCAATAGCTTAATTCATCAATCAAGTGGTACTTTTTACCCAGCAATGCAGATACGGTAGGATGATTTTGGAGAAACACCACATTTTGAAAATTTAAAGTAGAGCTTAATAACATGTTCCTTTTTAGTATGTGTTAAAGTACAGATAGATTGTTGATTCATATAAATCTTAACCCCCTAAAAGATTATGTATGGGGTGCTGTATTTTTGGACTTGTGCTCTAGATTTTTAATTTATCCGTCCTAAATTCCAGTTAGATTTAGCTCATAATTAGGGCTTGATGAAATCCTTCTTGGATTCCATGTCATCAAGCATACTAGCTTTCTGTAATTTCACATTCTCGTCTAAATTTAATTTCTGTTTTATAATAATCTATATTTGTTTGAAATTCTGTGTGTTTGATGGTTTCCAGAAAAGATATTGATAGAAAAGAGTTGTTGCTAGCTTCAGTGATAATTGATGGCTTTGGAGTATAAGCACAAGGAATTTATGTTGATTATAATAGTGAATAGGAAAGAGGTTACAATATCTTTAATTCCTTCCTACATACCATACATATATTAGACCAAAGATGTCCAACTATAGCCCTATGTGGAAGGAAATAAAATAATGAAAAGATAGTAAGACTCAAAGACATGAAGTATTTGGCCTAGCCCTGTATGAAGAATAAATGCTAGTGATGCACTTTGAACCTAAATTTGTCATTCATATTCTTCTTTATGAGACTGAGATTCACAGTAAACACCTGAGTCTAGCTGTCTTCCATTCACTATTGTACCCAAAACAGTAATTACTTGTTTTTAGAGACCAAGAATAAAAGAAAATAACATGTATTAAAATGATTGTAGTTTCTGGTGCGTTTTTAGCCAAATAACAAGTTACCGTTAGGAAAATTAGCTGAGAAGATATATGCCTTCATTTTCTACTTAATTAGGGGGAATGCTTCTCTATTAGGGGAGGAATTGTTCCATGTGGATTTAGCTTTGGGGAGCCAAAATGATATTTATCTTTCAATCCACTAACCAGGCATTGGTGGTAGTTTTATTTTGAGCTTCAATTCTGGACTGTTCACTTGATATATATCCTAATGAAGAAGTGATCTGATTCACAAAATAGGATTAGAATTGCTGTGATGACTATGTGTATGAACACTGAAGGAGATAGATGTTTGATTTTGATATGAAGTCATTATGGGCTAAGCCAACATAAACATATAATCATGTATTTGGGGAGGCAATTTGAAAATAAAAAGATCTAATTGTGTTGAGTAATTCAAATGTAGACAACTATAAGGCTTGTACAGGATTTATATTTGTCCACATTTAAAACTTGAAACTCATCAGAGGAGTAGTAGCTCATGCCTGTAATCCTAGCTAATCTGGAGGCTGAGATCTGAGGCTTGACGTTCAAAGCCAGCCTGGGCAGGAAATCTATGAGACTTATCTCTGATGAACCACCAAGAAGCCAGAAGTGAAGATGTGTCTCTAGTGGCAGAGTGATAGCCTTGAGTAAAAATGTTTAGCTTAAGCCCAGGAATAGCACACAAAAACAGTTTTGATTCTATATCCTAGAGGTCCTTTCATTTAGCGTCATACTATATGGCCTTATGTATCTAGGTTTTGCTCTATTGCAAATCTCTGCTAGGAGAGCCCAAGATTTCTACTGATTATGACAAATGAGGGAGACCATTGAGCATGTGTTTCGTTGAGTCTGGCTTACTTCACTTAATAGGATTTTTTCTAAGTCTTTCCATTTCCTAACAATGGGGCGATGTCATTCTTTCTGACAGCCACATAGAATTCCATTGTGTATAAATACCACATCTTGTCCCTCATCAACTGAGGGACATCTAGGTTGGTTCCATATCTTTGCTATGGTAAATAGTGCTGCAATGAACATCATTGTGCTAGTGCATTTAGTATGTCCTTGTTTCTGGACAATTGGGTAAATGCCTAGTAGTGGAATTGCTGGGTCATAGGAGAGCTCTATGTTTAGTCTTTTGAGGAACTGCCATACTGCTTTCCATAGTGGTTGAACGAGTTTGCACTCCCACCAACAGTGTCTCATCTCTTTTGCTGTCCCTTGGTTATCTCATATTGTTACAGTATCTCACTTTGTTATCTGATATATTGGATATATTTGTATTTGGTTATTTGAAATTGGATAGGGAAGGGGGTAAAACAAGATGAGGGGTGGGAGTAGGGGGGAGGGAAATGGGGACCAAGACATGTGAAAGGGTATCAATGTATGTGAAGTAATGCACCATCTATTGGCAAATATCATGTAACCCTTCTATTAATTACAATAAAAATATATGAAAAAAACAGTTTTGAATTTGGATCTTTTGGGATTCCATGTAATTGTGAACACAGATTGTTAATATTTCAACAATATTATCTTACAATCTATTAACACAATTGAGCTTTTGTTCCTTGAAAACATCACTTTCTCTTAAAAACATTATTCCATGCAAAATTTTTATACTTTAGTAGTTTAAAATGATAAATATTAGCAAAAATTCCCAAGGTTTTATTTTGTTACTGTTTTACAAATTAATATTTAGCCAAAATTATTTGCTGGTCTTAAATTCTAATTGACAGAAAGAAATATAATTGAAATATCAGATTGATTTCATGTTAAAGTCTTATATTTACCGACAATTAATTAATTTGAAATTTAATTTCAACAGTTTTTATAGATTCCTTACAACTTCCTACATGAAAAATGTCATGTGATATTAATTTTTTCCTTTCTGTTGCTACATCTATTTCTTTCTCTTGCTTTCTGGCAACTCTAAGATTTTCATTGTAATGTTGAAGAATAAGAGCAGACATTAACTTGTTCCTGATTTCAGGGCAATTGAATTCATATAATTTATCACTATAGAAGTTGGCTAAAAGTTTTCCATGAACACCTTAAATCAAATTGGTGCGGTTTTCTTCTATGCCTTGTTTAATGGGATTTTAAGTGTGCATAAAGAATTTTAGCAGTTGCCTTTTCTGTGGCTCCAAATGTTTCTCCTTGGTTCTGCAAATAGTATAACTTACATTGATTTGCTTTTAAGTATCAACTGAATCTTGCATTCTTGGTTCTTAGCTTAAGAGTTTTCTGAGAAATAACCAACCATTGTACTGAAAAAGAAAGATTAAAAGGTAACCATATACATTCATATTTTAAGACAATTTTTTGAGGAAAGATACTGTTCAGGCCAGTGACCTTGTTGAAAGACAAGAGTTTTAGTATTTGTACAGTTACACCATTGGTCTTAGCAAAGTGTAGTCTGAAAATGTCTCAGGATACAGTGTGGAAGTGCTACTGACTTGGGAAATGATGCCTATGTACATACATGTGATCTAAAAAAAAGTCAACCTTCGAACATGTAGTATGATGGATATTGCTTCCTTAGGACTGCAAGATGGGATAGATGGAAATTTTTCCAGCCATGCCACACTAATGTGGAAAATTGAGGCAAGATTTCCTTTGGTATTTTAAGTGGGGCTGTCCTCCTTTGGAATTATAGTCTCTCAAGTTTCCTCAGTAGTACTTGGAAATTCTCAGGGAGGGAGATTATACTTTCTGTAAATGGAGAAGTGGTATAGAATAGTAGTTATGAACAAGAACAGAAGTAAATAGCAGGTTAATCCTAGGTCTATGATTCCTCTGCTATCTTACCTTGACATATTTCTTATTTTCTAAATTTTAACTTATCATTAAGGTGATATACAGAAGGTTTGTAATTTCATACATCATCTTGTTTCCCCCCTTCCCTTTCCTATTTCAAATAAACAAATAAATGTATATACAATATACAAAGTCAGAGATTTAAAATTTTTTTAATTCACTGCTGCAACTTCAGTGCCTAGAATAGTGCCCAGAATAAAGAGTCACCCTATTAAAATGTACTCTAGGCATGAATGTACATTTCATCTAGAACTCATGAGGAGTGTCTTATTGATAATACTTGGTCATATAATCTAGCAATTTATTGGGTTGGCTCTGGCTGAGGCAACAACATACTAAAATTGGACAAATGGTTGGGGTGAGTAACAGCGCTTGCGATCCTGTGGGCATTTTTTGACCTATAAATCTATAAATCTTCATGCATTGGATCAATGTGATTCTGCACATTGAACAACCATACGATATGTAATATAAACCAAATTCTTTTGAGAGTGAAAGTATTGCTCTGACATCAGGATAATAAATGTAAGCAGAGACAAACCAGGGCATATAGACACCTTAATTTAGTACTACTGGTGGGACGATTGAATTAAAAGATTGGTGGTATTCCCCAAAGCAATTGTCTATTGAGTAGATGGCAGTCATGAATAGGGATCTCAGTGCATTAGATGGGGACTATGTAAAGCAATACTGTTCTCTCACTGGGGTATTTTAAATGAAAAATCATCTGAGTCAAGTAGCAAATAAGAGAAGTGGAACTTGAATAAGAGAAATGGTGAACTTGAATAGCTGAATCACCAAATAGACCACACAGCCTTACAGCAGAGGGCATAAAAAACAACTGCAGCTGTATCTGTGCTAGAGAGCCCTCTGCTGCTATTCTGGTCTCAGATTCATGCCAGATATTTCCCATTACTTCAGATCTCTTGTGATTGAGATTCTTTACAGTTATTGCTTACTTCCTGATAATCCACATTATAATCATTTATTACCTAAGAGGAACTCATTCTATCTTAGTTCCTTATCATCTGCAAAAGCCTAAAACATAGATATACACCTGGACTGAAATATTTGTATTTTCTCCAGCATTCTCTGCTCTCCATTAGTGGAATGTCCTGCTTTGGAGTAAACTTATAAGTCCCGTTAACTCACAATACTGAGATGTTTCTTAGCACTTTGTCCACCATGAAAACTGTTTTAGAATGGGGATTGATTTAGAAATAATTCATTAATATTGTCCTTATGTAGTTAACTATGGGTTAAATGAGTTTGGTTCTAGGATTTCAGACAAAATGTACGACATTGTTTTCCGAGGAAAAAGGCATTTCCAATTCTAGCTTGTAATAGTGCCCAGACATTATCTGAGAATTAAAAAACATTCAGGGCAGATGGTTAATAAGTATGAATGCATTTATGAGAACAATAGGGCAAAATGTTTGAAATTGGGATTCTCTCAAAAAGGCAAAGCTACATGGGAACTATAAATACCTAAATATGGGAATCCATTCCAAGTCATCATTATAGGGGCATTATGATAAAAAAATTACCTAATGACTGCATTATAGTAATGTCAAATGTACCAGAAAAGAAAATATGCATGAATGGAGCATAAGGGATAAATGAAATTGAGAAAGACTGTGGACAGAGCCTTTGCAGGGGAATCTGCTCAGAGAGAAATTTTCACTCTTTGGCAATGCCTCTGCATGCACATCAGTGGGAAGATAACTGAAAGAATAGGATTCCTGTCAATATTGTTCCCTGTAATAACTCTTCCTCTTCAAACTCAGTTGACTTTCTCACACAGGAGGATCATTTCTGAACTTTGAATAAACTACAGAGTCTTTGTGTGTGCCTTCTACCTTGTTCTCCAAGCAAAAATAAATAGAAAAAAATTTAATTTAAAGTAGAATTTTGTAAGGAGCAGCAATGTGACATTATGTGCATGTTATAAATATCCCAATGAAACCTCTTTCAACAATTAATTTATGCTAATAAAAAATTTTAAGCACAACTTCCCCTGCTTCTAGGCCTTTGGAAAACTGAATAAAACCCATATCTATTAGTCCTGAAGCTATTTTAACAAATCTGCCATTTTCATGTGCTTATTTAGGAAGAGAAAAGGTCATTGACTCTGAAAATTTGCTCTGAATCTATTTTACCAGCTCATGACTATTCCAGTAGAATCGTTCAAGAAGATTCCAAGCTGTTAAAATATTTTAAAAGCTTATTTCCCAAACAGCATTTAAAAATAGTTAAAAGTCTAAAAGGTTAAATGCAGCAAGATGTGCAATTTCAGTTAGAGGGCAGCAATTAGAAAAATTACACTATTACAGATTAAAGGTGAGATTATTTTAGAACACAAGTTCACTGATAATTTACATCAAGAGACTTCTAAAATGTCATTTCTTTGATTCTTTCATTGTTTTCTATCCTTTCTGAAATATACTATATGAGTAGAACATTTGTGTTCAGGTTAAGAGGAACTTTCTAATAGTCTGAAAAATCTGTAATGTTTTTTGGACAAATTCATGAGGTTCTTGACATATGTGGGATATAATTTAAAGTGTATTTATATGAGATGCCAGAAAAATCTGAAATTTGGGAGGCTAATTTAGTATTAAATCTCTAAACATACATTAGTTAAGTATGACTTTTCAGGTAAATGTTCTTTAATCAAGTTTTCAATATTTGTGATAATTTTGTAAGTACACAAAATATTTTCTTCAGCAATTCTGGTCCGAATTTCTATCTTATCTTAGATTTCAGTGTCTGAACTATTATCATCATCTTTCAATAGAATAAGAATTTGATTTAATAGCAAACACCATTGAAAAAATTATGGTAATCTCAAAATACATTGGTTATCTACAAAGAAATCATTGATTGAGTGTTAAGTGAAATCTACTCTATTGTGTATGTTTGTAACATCTGTGCTAAGGTTTTCCTTTCATTCATGTGTAATTTTAATATAGGATTTGAAGGATAATTTCAACTTTCCCAGAAGTCTTCATTTGTTTTCATTTTGTCTTAAAAAGAATATTTAGCCAGTTATGATGGCTCACACAGAATCCTAGCTACTCAGGAGGCTGAGATCTGAGGTTCAAAGCCAGCCCAGGCACAAAAGAACCTGAGACTCATCTCTAATTAGATTCTAGAAATGGGGAAGTATGGCTTGGCTCAAGGACAGAGCAGTTGCCTTGAGCTAAGGAGCTCAGGGTCAGGGCCCAGGCTGAGTTCAAGCCCCATGACCCACAAAAATAAAGTAAAATAAAATAAAATAAAATAAAGAATAATTAAGTTGGCCCAATATTTATCTTTACACAGTCAGTAATTCATTGAATTATGATTTACTTAGCTTGCGTTGTGTGTTTGTGTTTCTATGTGTGTGTGTGTGTGTGTGTGTGCGCGTGTGTGAACGTGCTGGTCCTGGGTATTAATTTATGGCTTTGATACTGTCTCTGAAATTTTCTGCTTAAGACTAGAACTCTACCACTTGAGCCACAGCTCCACTTGCATATTTTGGGGTGCTTAATTGGAGATAAGAGTCTCACAGACTTTCCTGTCTGGACTGGTTTAACCCACAATCCTCAAATCTCAGCCTCCTGATAATATATTTTTGAATCACATATAAAACATCTATCCAAATTATTTATTTTATAAAAATATTAAAAATTTTGGTGTTAGCCGGGAGTTTGGCCTAGTGATAGAGTACTTGCCTAGCATGCACGAAGACCCGGGTTCGATTCCTTAGTACCACATACTTAGGAAAAGCCAGAAGTGGTGCTGAGGCTCAAGTGCTAGAGTTCTAGCCTTGAGAAAAATCCAAGGACAGTTCTCTGGCTCCGAGCTTAAGCCCAGGACTGGTTAAAAAAAAAAAAGATTTTGTAGGCAGGGGCCGCAGGAGTCAGATCAGAGGCGAGGCACAGGCCGTCCTCAGCCAGCTCATCACTGTTCGCGGTCTCACTCCAACCAAGCCTCCATTTCCCCCTGAAAGGGAGGAGGCCTCGACCTCGGAAGGCAGCCACTGCGGTCGCAGAGTTCGAAGTCGCCAGGACTCAAGCTTGTGTGCTGAGGAGACTCAGATGTTGGCTAAACTGGGCAGATTGGCCCATGAAAACTTCTGTTTTGAGACAAAGAAAAGGATCCTGTAGAAAGCAACACCTATTATCCTGGGCTTGGCTGCAAAGAAGAGTCCAGGTGGTAATGCAGCAATCTGAAAAGTGGACTGAAAGGTGACACAGATCTATTCCATTGGTCTTCAGGCCTGTTCTTGTGCCAGTACCAAGCTGTTTTCTGAAGACCAGTGGAATAAACTGAGGACCCAGATATTAAACCACCGACCTATGGCCACCTAATATTTGACAAGGGAGCCAAAAAAATAGAATGAAAGAAAGACAGCCTCTTCAACAAGTGGTGCTGGCAGAACTGGTTAAGCACATGGAGAAAACTAAAGTTGAATCCTTCTTTAACACTCTGCACTAGAATTAACTCCAAATGGATCAAAGACCTGGAGGTAAAAGCTGACACACTGAAAACTTTACAAGAAGGAATAGGAGATAAACTAGGCCTCCTTATCACAGGTCAAAACTTTCTTAATAAGCACCAAGAATCACAACAAATCAGAGAAAGGCTGGATAAGTGGGACTGCAGTAAACTGCAGAGCTTTTGTATGGCAAAGGACATAGCTAGTAAACTAATCAGGAAGCCTACAGAGTGGGAGAAGATCTTCACCAACCAAACAACGGACAAAGGCCTCATATCTAAAATATATCAACAACTCCAAAAATTGAATCACTCCAAAACTAATCTCCAAAGTAACAACCATCCCATTAAAAGATGGGCCAAAGACTTAAAGAGAGTCTTTTCTGAAGAAGAAACAAAAATGGCCTATAGTGCTCAACATCTGTGGTCATAAAAGAAATGCAAATCAAAACAACTGTAAGATTCCACCTCACTCCAGTTAGAATGGCCAGGATCAGAAAAACGAATAACAACAGATGCTGGAGGGGATGTGGCCAGGAGGGATCACTACTACACTGTTGGTGGGAGTGCAAACTCATTCAACCACTATGGAAAGCAGTATGGCAGTGCCTCAAAAGGCTAAACATAGAGCTCCCCTATGAACCAGCAATTCCACTACTTGGCATTTACCCAACCATCCAGAAACTAGGGCATACTAAATCCACTAGCACAATAATGTTCATTGTAGCATTATTCACCATAGCAAAGATATGGAACCAACCTAGATGTCCCTCAGTTGATGAGTGGATCAACAAGTTGTGGTATTTGTACACAATGGAATTCTATGCTGCTGTCAGAAAAAAACAACATCGCCCCATTTGTTAGGAAATGGGAAGACTTAGAAAAAATCATATTAAGTGAAGTAAGCCAGACTCAAAAGAACTTAGGCTCAATGGTTTCCCTCATTCGTCATAATCAGTAGAAACCTTGGGCTCTACTAGTAGAGATCTGCAATAGAGCAAAACCTTGATACATAACACCATATAGTATGAAGCTAATTGAAAGGACCTCCAGGATATTGAAACAAAAGCCATATAACAAATGGTTGTTGTCCTTAATAAACTATGTTATCGCTCATCTTTTTTGATGTCCCTTGGGTATCTCATATTGTTACAGTATCTTACTTTGATATCTTATATATTGGATTTATTTCTATTTGGTTATTTGAAATTGGATAGGGAAGGGGGAAAAACCAAGACGGGAGTGGGGGGGAGGGTAATGGGGACCAAGACATGTGAAAGGGTATCAATGTATGTGAATTAATGCACCCTCTATCTGGCAAATATCATGTAACCATTTTATTAATTACAATAAAAAATATTAAAAAAAAAGAAAGGTGACACAGAAGCTGAAGATGGGTGGTGGAGAGAGGTATGACATTCCAGACCCTCAATCTAGAAATGTTAGTAAGAACCAACCACAGCTCAACAGACAGAAGAGCAAGGATCAGAATTCCCAGAGGAAGACTGTTCATATGAAAGAAGAAAGAGGACAGGATTATAACTCGCCAGCAGCTAGGCGGCAAGCCATGCAAAATGGGGGAAAACCAAAAACGTCTCAAATAATTCAGGTTGGAACTCTGACTTAACGAGTCCTAGCTTACTTTTTAAGTCTGAAACTAACCAGAACTATGCTGGAGCCAAATTCAGTGTGACACCATGTCAAAGTGTTCTCCCGAAGCCACCCAGCCACTGGGTTCCTGTGTCCTTAAATCCTTCAGGTAAGGAAACAATGACTTTTCAACTGAAAACCTTACTTAAAGTACAGATGTAAGATTACTGTTTAAATTTAGCCACATTTGTAAATGGTGCTTGACCTGTCTCACATTTCATTAGAGAATGAATCTATTTGTGCAAAACTGTTAATGATGTAAAAGTATAGGCTATATCATGTTTTTATGTGCACTGTGTAATAGTACCAGTGAAACTTCAGATAACTAAATGATTGTACTTGGGAGTAAGTGTTCTCAACTGAGTAACTTTTTAAGTTAGACCACTGAAGTTTAGATATGGGAGGAATGTTAGAGAAATTATTCATCTTTCTATTGGGGGAGAGAGCAATTTAAGGTTTGTAGATCAGGTTTACTTGTAAAGATGTACAAAGATTGAAGACATTTGAAAGCTTAATGCCAATAGCTTAATGCACTGCCAGAAGAAAATGTGAATTTTCCTTAATAGTAGCAACATTTTATTGAATTGTACAGCAGTAAATGTGTACTGATGCTTGGGGTTTATTAGAATGAGCACAGTAGACCCCAGTGGTCCGATTTCTTAAAAATAGTAGATAGGTGTATGCCAATAGATGCACCAGTTTTTTTCTTTTTTCCTTTTTTTTCTGTCCTGGGCCTTTAACTCAGGGCTAGTGCTCTACCATTTGGTCCACAGCTCTGCTTCTGGCTTTTTTGGTGGTTTTTTGTAGAGATAGTCATGGGTTTTCCTGCCTAGGCTGGCTTTGAAATGAGATTGTGAAATCCTAAACCTCCTTGAGTAGTTGGGATTACAGGTTTGTGAGCCACCAGCTTCAAGCCACATAGTAGTTTTTAAGAACATGTTTATGTTTATATCAGAGCACTATACATGCTATTCTCACAGTGACCTGGTCTCACATCCCTGCAAAGCTAGCTTAATAGGGAATTATATAATATGAAAGTTTTAAGTACTGAGGGAAGAAAGAGCCATGTAATAAGTCTGTAGCATATGTCAACTTTTCTTGGCTTTTATCCTACAAAATACTTATTTTTAGTATGAATTTACAGACTGTAAGATCATGGACTGTTTTTATGCTATGGCCTAATTTTAAAGGTCCCTGTGTTTTTAGTTTGCTCTTGTGCTAAGTGCTGTGTACTCAAAATTGATTTGGTTGTATACTACAAAGTAAACCCTAGTGTAATTATATTATACTGAAGTTTTAAGCTGCTAAACACTTCTATTTTTGAGAGATGTAAAATGCAGTACAGGATCTTTCCACCTCAATTGTAAACCCAAAGATTCATTTTGGCTTTCACCAATTCTTGTACCTGGTCCTAGTGACTTTCAATATATATATATATATATATTTTTTCAATCAGGACTAGTTATAACAAAGGGGTGGGGATAAGAGGCTAATGTAAAAGATGAAGCCCAATAATGTGTTTTTACCACTTATGTGGGCCAATTTACAAGACAATGTCTTTATTCTTGTCAGTTCTGGAGCTTGAACAAGGGGCCTGGGCACTGTCCTTGGACACTTTTTGTTCAAGGCTAGCATTCTACCACTTAAGCCACAGCACCACTTCTGGGTTTTCCTGTGTATGTGGTACTAAAGAATTGAACCCAGGGCTTTGTGCATGCTAGGTAAACATTCTACCACACGAGTCCACACTCCTGTTCCAAATGTCCTGTTTTCTAATTTGACTTTTTTTAGGGGGGGGAGGAGAGGCAGTCTTGGGGCTTGAACTCAGGATATGGGTGCTGTCCCTGAGCTGCTTTTGCTTAAGTCTAGCACTCTTACCACTTGAACCACAGCTCCACTTCTGGTTTTTTTTTTGGGTGCTTAGAAATGAGAATGTCATGGACTTTTCTTCCCTAGGCTGGCTTTGAACTGCCATCCTCAGATCTCAGCCTCCCAAGTAGTTAGGACTACAGGTGTGAACCACCAGTGCCTGGCTAATTTGATACTTTGATAAAGCACAACACCTAAGTTGTGTATTTTCTCCAGATAAATACTGGATATCTTAACAGAATAAGTTCATATAGTACTTTACATGTGAATTCAAAACATGAAATAAAACTTTTAATCCCCCTCCCCAAAAAAAGTTGATATTGAAATTCCTCCTGTGCTGTCCTTTCTGCTAAGAAGTGTTTTTACTAGACGGGGTCTTTTGTTATTCCATATGAAATTTTGAATTGACTCTTCTATTGCTTTAAAAAATGATATTGGGATATTGATAGGTATTGCGTTGAATTTGTAGATAGCCCTTGGCAAGATTGTCATTTTCATGATATTGATTCTTCCAATCCAGGAGCATGGGAGGTTTTTCCATTTCCTCAGTTCTGCTTTAATTTCCTTTTTCAAGGTTTTAAAGTTTTCATCAAAAAGGTCCTTTACATTCTTAGTTAAGGTAATTCCTAGGTACTTTATTTTCTTTGAGGCTATTGCAAAAGGATTTGCTTTCCTGATTGTTGCCTCATTCCTCTCACTGTTGGAGTAGAGGAAGGCAATTAATTTTTGAGGGTTAATTTTATACCCTGCTACCCGTCTAAAGTTTTGAATCAGCTCAAGGAGCTTGGGAGTAGAGTCTATAGGATTCTTTAAATTCAGGATCTATTACACAACTATAATTATCAAAACAGCTTGGTACTGGCACAAGAACAGGCCTGAAGACCAATGGAATAGAACTGAACACCCAGATATTAAACCACAGACCTATGGCCACCTAATCTTTGACAAGGGAGCCAAAAAAAAAAATAGAATGAAAGAAAGATAGCCTCTTCAACAAGTGGTGCTGGCAGAACTGGTTAAGCACATGCAGAAAACTAAAGTTGGATCCTTCTTTGTCACCCTGTACTAGAATTAACTCCAAATGGATCAAAGACCTGGAGGTAAAAGCTGACACTCTGAAAACTTTACAAGAAGGAATAGGAGATACACTAGACCTCTTTGGCACAGGTCAAAACTTTCTTAATAAGGACCAAGAATCACAACAAATCAGAGAAAGGCTGGATAAGTGGGACTGCATTAAATTGCAGAGCTTTTGTATGGCAAAGGACATAGCTAGTAAATTAATTAGGAAGCCTACAGAGTGGGAGAAGATCTTCACCAACCAAACAACGGACAAAGGCCTCATATCTAAAATATATCAACAACTCCAAAAATTGAATCACTCCAAAACTAATCTCCAAAGTAACAACCATCCCATTAAAAGATGGGCCAAAGACTTAAAGAGAGTCTTCTCTGAAGAAGAAACAAAAATGGCCTATAGACACATGAAGAAATGCTCAACATCTCTGGACATAAAAGAAATGCAAATCAAAACAACTGTAAGATTCCACCTCACTCCAGTTAGAATGGCCAGGATCAGGAAAACGAATAACAACAGATGCTGGAGGGAATGTGGCCAGGAGGGATCACTACTACACTTTTGCTGGGAGTGCAAACTCGTTCAACCACTATGGAAAGCAGTATGGCAGTGCCTCAAAAGGCTAAACATAGAGCTCCCCTATGAACCAGCAATTCCACTACTTGGCATTTACCCAATCATCCAGAAACTAGGGCATACTAAATCAACCAGCACAACAATGTTCATTGCAGCACTATTTACCATAGCAAAGATATGGAACCAATCTAGATGTCCCTCAGTTGATGAGTGGATCAACAAGTTGTGGTATTTGTACACAATGGAATTCTATGTGGCTGTTAGAAAGAATGACATCGCCCCATTTGTTAGGAAATGGAAAGACTTAGAAAAAAATCATATTAAGTGAAGTAAGCCAGACTCAAAAGAACTTAGGCTCAGACCGGGAGTTTGGCCTAGTGGTTAAAGTGCTTGCCTAGCATGCATGAATACCCGGGTTCGATTCCTCGGTACCACATACAAAGAAAAAAGCCGGAAGTGGTGCTGAAGCTCAAGTGGTAGAGCTCTAGCCTTGAGAAATTCCAAGGACAGTGCTCAGGCCCTGAGCTCAAGCCCAGGACTGGCAAAAAAAAAAAAAGAACTTAGGCTCAATGGTTTCCCTCATTTGTCATAATCAGTAGAAACCTTGGGCTCTCCTAGCAGAGATTTGCAATAGAGCAAAACCTTGATACAAAAGGCCATATAGTAGGACACTAAATGAAAGGATTTGTAGGATATAGAAACATAAGCCATATAATGAATGATTGTTGTTTTTAAGGTACTATGTTATCTCTCATCTCTTTTGCTGTCCCTTGGTTATCTCATATTGTTATAGTATCTCACTTTGTTACCTGATATATCAGATATATTTGTATTTGGTTATTTGAAATTGGATAGGAAACGGGGGAAAACAAAATGAGGGATGGGGGTGAGGGGGAGGGAAATGGGGACCAATATATGTGAAAGGGTATCAATGTATGTGAATTAATGCACCATCTCTCTGGCAAATATTATGTAACCCTACTGTTAATTACAATAAAAAATATATGAAAAACAAAAGAAGTTCCACATGGAACTTCTTACCTTCAGCCTCAGTAGGACTCCCCAAATGTTAACCAAATGTATGTTCTTGCCAGACTAGCAATATGTAACAATATGAGATACCCAAGGGACAGCAAAGGAGATGAGAGATAACAGTACATTAATGATAACAGTCATTCGTTATATGGCTTTTGTTTCAATATCCTGGAGGTCCTTTCAATTAGCTTCATATTATATGGTCTTATGTATCAAGGTTTTGCTCTATTGCAGATCTCTGCTAGTAGAGCCCAAGGTTTCTACTGATTATGACAAATGAGGGAAACCATTGAGCCTAAGTTCTTTTGAATCTTGCTTACTTCACTTAATATGATTTTTTCTAAGTCTTTCCAATGGAGCAATGTCATTTTTTCTGACAGCAGCATAGAATTCCATTGTGTACAAATACCACATCTTGTTGTTCCACTCATCAACTGAGGGACATCTAGGTTGGTTCCATATCTTTGCTATGGTGAATAATGCTGCAATGAACATTGTTGTGCTGGTGGATTTAGTATGTCTTTGTTTCTGGATGATTGGGTAAATGCCAAGTAGTGGAATTGCTGGTTCATAGGGGAGCTCTATGTTTAGCCCTTTGAGGCACTGCCATACTGCTTTCCATAGTGGTTGAATGAGTTTGCACTCCCACCAACAGTGTAGTAGTGATCCCTCCTGGCCACATCCCCTCCAGCATCTGTTGTTATTTCGTTTTTCTGATCCTGGCCATTCTAACTGGAGTGAGGTGGAATCTTACAGTTGTTTTGATTTGCATTTCTTTTATGACCAGAGATGTGTCTATAGGCCATTTTTATTTCTTCTTCAGAGAAGACTCTCTTTAAGTCTTTGGCCCATCTTTTAATGGGATGGTTGTTACTTTGGAGATTAGTTTTGGAGTGATTCAATTTTTTGAGTTGTTGATGTATTTTAGATATGAGGCCTTTGTCCGTTGTTTGGTTGGTGAAGATCTTCTCCCACTGTGTAGGCTTCCTAATTAATTTACTAGCTATGTCCTTTGCCATACAAAAGCTCTGCAGTTTAATGCAGTCCCACTTATCCAGCCTTTCTCTGATTTGTTGTGATTCTTGGTCCTTATTAAGAAAGTTTCGACCTGTGCCAAGGAGGCTTAGTGTATCTCCTATTCCTTCTTGTAAAGTTTTCAGTGTGTCAGCTTTTACCTCCAGGTCTTTGATCCATTTGGAGTTAATTCTAGTACAGGGTGACAAAGAAGGATCCAACTTTAGTTTTCTGCATGTGCTTAACCAGTTCTGCCAGCACAAGTTGTTGAAGACGCTGTCTTTCTTCCAAATAGGTTTTTATGTGTATGTAGTTTATATATCCAAGGCCATCTCCATAACCTTCGGTACCCAAATATTGAGTCATCGCTTGTATTGTTTAGATTCAATATCTACATATTAAGGATATCATGCACCTTTTGTTCCTTTAGTCTTGAATTCTCACACTCAAAATTATTCACTCTAGTTTCATCCACTTCCCAGTGAATGCCATTATTATCTTTTCTGTTTGCTATGTGGAATTCCATTGTATATATGAATATATATATATCACATTTTTTATCCATTCATCTGTAGTAGGGCACCTGGATTGTTTCCATTGCTTGGCTATTGTAAGTAGTGCAGAGATGAATACGGCTGAGCAGGTGTCCTTATCGTATCCTGGGTTATGATGCTCAGGGCAGATGTCCAGGAGTGGTATGGTAGGATTGTAGGGAAGGTCTATTTTCAGTTCTTCAAGAAACCTTCAAACTGCCTTCCAGAGTTGCTGTAGCAGTTTACGTTGTCTGAGTTCAGAATCTTGGCCATTCTGATTGGGGTAAGTTGGTATCTTAGAGTTGTTTTTATTTGCATTTCCTTTATGACCATGTATCATGAGCATTTTCTCATTTTTTTTTTTGCCATTTTAACCTCTTCTTTTCATAAGTCTCTCTTTTGTTCCCTTGCCCATTTAGCGATTGGTTTGTTGGGTTCAGCGGGGATTAGTTTCTTGAATTCTCTGTAGAGATACTGGATATTAAGCATTTGTCTGATGTATCATTGGTAAATATCTTTTCCCAGTTGGTTGGCTGTCTTTCTACTTTAGTAGCTATGCTTTTATCTGTGAAGAAAGTATTCATTTTTAGGTCTCTTTTCATTTGTCGAGTCTCTCTACAATCTGTTGTGACCCTGGGGCTCTGTTCAAGAAGTTTTTGCCTGTGCCTATGAGCCCCAGTGTCTCACCTACACTATCATGTAACAGTTTCAAGGTTTTAGTTCTTTGATCCATTTTGAGTTAATGCTTGTGCATGGTGAAAGGCTAGGATCAATTTCTAGTTTTCTGCATGTGGCTGCCCAGTTTTGCCAACACCAATAATTGAATAGGCTGTGTTTCTACCAATGTATATTTCTGCTCCTTTGTCGAAAATAATTTGACTGTAGGTATGCAGTTTTATTTCTGGATCTTCTAATCTGTTCCATTGATCTTTCATTCTAATTTTGTGCCAATACCATGCTGCTTTTGTTATTATGGATCTATAGTAGAGTTTGAAGTCTGGTATTGTAATACCACCTGCATTTCTTTTTGACAAAATTGTTTTGGCTATTCTAGGTCTTTTGTTGTTCCATATGAACCTTTGGCTTATGTCATCTATTTCAGTAAAGACTGTCTTTGGGTTTGATGGGATTGCATTGAATTTGTATATCAATTTTAACAGTATGGCCATTTTCACTATATTGGCCCTCCATACCTATGACCATGGGATGTCTTTCCATTTTCTTGTATCCTCTTTAATTTCTTTCATTGGACATTTATAAGTTTCATTAATTCCTTTACATCTTTGGTTAAGTTAATTCCTAAATATTTTATTCTTTTGGGGGCTATTGCAAATGGGATCATTTTCTTGATTTGGCCTTCTGTTTGTGTATTGTTGGTGTAAAGAAAGGTTACTAACTTTTGCAGGTGGATTTTGTATCCTGCCACTTTGCTAAAGTGATTTATCAGTTCTAGCAGTTTCGGAGTGGAGTTTATTGGGTTGTTCAGGTATAGGATCATGTCATCTGTGCAAAGGGATAGTTTAATTTCTTTTTTCCCTATGTGGATCCCTTTGATGTCCTTCTCTTGCCTTATTGCTCTGGCTAAGGGTTCCAGCACTATATTAAAGAGAAATAGTGAGAGTGGGCATCCCTGTCTAGTTCCTGATTTTAAGGTAAATGGTTCTAGTCTTTCTCCATTTAGTATAATATTGGCTGTAGGTTTGTCATATATGGCTCTAATTTTAAGGAATGTGCTTCCTCTTTCTATTTTTTCTAGTGCTTTCAACATGGATGGATGTTGTATATTGTCAAATGTCTTCACAGCATCCAGAGAAATTATCATGTTTCTTATCCTTCGCTCTATTGATATGATGTATTACATTAATTGATTCTCAAATGTTAAATCAGCCTTGCATCTGTGGGACGAAGCCTACTTGATCATAGTGTATAATTTTTAAAATTTGTTTCTGGATTCTGTTGGCTAATATTTTCTTAAGGAGCTTTGTGTCTGTGTTCATTAGAGAGATAGGTCTGTAGTTCTCTTTTTTTGGGTCTTTCCCAGGGTGGGGAGATGAGTGTGACATTAGCTTCATAAAATGAATTTAGTATGGCTCTTTCTTGTTCTATTTTTTGGAATAGTTTCCAAAGTACAGGTATTAATTCATCTTTAAAAGTCTTGTAGAATTCTGTAATGAAATAGTCTGGACCTCGGCTCTTTTTGGTTGGTATTTCACTGATTGCTTCTGCTATATCATTGTATGAAATTGGTTTGTTTGCTTATTGGTGTCTTTGCTTATCTTTTGTTGAGTTGATCTGTCTATCTTGTTCTGTAACTCTGAGTTTGCTTGATATACTTAGGTGTTCCCATATTGGGGGAGTAAATGTTCATAACTATAATATTCTGTTTATGAATTGACCCCTTTGCTAGGTGGAAGGCAATGCAAGAGTGTGCACTTTGCAGAACAAAGTGCACTGGATTTGTTCCGCCTGCATCAGGGCATATACTTTTAGTCCTGTGGTTGATGTGGAACCAAGATGCAATGAGCAGAGGACAAAGTAGGAAGTAAAGAAGACAAATTCAGAAAATGTAAATGGCTTTCCTGAAACAATTACATTTTTCACTACATTTAGTGTTTAATCTGGATAGGAACCTCTTTTGATTCCTCCCCATGTTTTTAGTCAGTGCCTGGTATAGGCCCAAGTATAGGGAGGGCCTAAGAAATTCATTTGAAGAAATACTTCTTCCTAATGTCCTTAATTCTTTACCTAGAGGAAGAAATCAATTACAGCAACTTTCCTGGTCTTTTAAATTTATAATCCTTGGCAGTTTAGGAGATTCGGCAGGAGAAATTTCTGCTTAGGTTTCTGTCTCCCTCCCTCTCCCCATCCCCTATCTTTCTGTCTGTCTCTGTCTCTGTCTCTGTCTCTATCTCTCTGACTCTCTCTCTGTCTCTCTCTGTCTCTGTCTCTGTCTCTGTCTCTCTCTCTCTCTCTCTCTCTCTCTCTCACACACACACACACACACACACACACACACACACTAAATTTTGGGACTAGTATAAAGGACTCTCCTGATCATGTACCACATGGAAAGTAGAATTTTTTTCTAGAAGAATTTATGACTCTAGTATGTCAGAGAAGTTTGTATTCACCTACTAGAAATAAAACTAAGACTTAAAAAAGAATCAATAGATTCCCTACTCGCAGAACTTTAAGAAATGTCTTTCTAAAGCATTATTGTACTGTCTAATGCTCTTAAGTTTAATTAATGAGACTATTTAGAACGTTTTATTTTTTTCTCTCTATATTCATTAAGTCCTTAAGTATACATGATGTAAAAGATTTATTATCATTTTCATGCATGACTTGAAATATTTTTCCTTTATAATTCAAATTCAGATCTTAATATTGAGTTGACTCTTTACATGTCAAGGTTTATTTTATGATTGTGTTGCACTTATAAAATATCAACATATAAAAGTTTTCATATAATTTAAATACATTTCATTGTGTACCTCCAATCTATATTTGTCTATATTTAGAGTACATGGAATTTTGTCTTAAAGTATATGCTGACAATTTTTACATTCTATTTGGACAGTTTAATTTATTAATATTTGAGATGATTACTATATTACTTGGGTTTCATCTACCATTTAAATTTATTTCTGCTTCATCTTTACAACGTTTTATTATTCATTAGGTTTTTAAATAAATTATCTTATAATTTACTGACTTTATTACAATTTCTTTATGTCTTCTTTCAGTATTGTTCTATTAATTAAAATACATTATTTAGTTTTTTACATTCTGTTTAAACTTTTTTCATATATTTTTATTGTAATTAATAGAAGGGTTACATTATATTCACCAGATAGAAGGTGCATTACTTCATATATATTGATACCCTTTCTCATGTCTTGGTCCCCATTTCCCTCCCCCCCACCCTACCCCTCATCTTGTTTCCCCCCCTTCCCTATCCAATTTCAAATAACCAAATATGCATTTATCCAATATATCAGATAACAAATTCCCAGCCTATCCTGATTCTTTAAGTTATCAAGATTTTTTGTTTTCCAACCAATGGTTCAATTCCTCTATGGCACTGAAGGAGGCTAACTCTCAGAGTTATGCACACAACCAAGAATTAATGGGAAATTATAATAGAATTAATCTGACTTCATTTTGAGAGTCCAAATCAATGAGCTTCTACACACATTCACATATTCTATGTATTCTTATACACAAATCAAGTAGTTGTAGGGCTTATGAGGCTAGTGCTTCAAGGATAATAACATTATTATTTAGTTGCTACATGGTAATACAATCAAAGAAATTACTGTGGAGGTGATTATTAGGCATCCATATTTAGTTTTATAGGGTTTTTTTTGTTGTTTAATGTAGCCTGATTTGCAATTTTACTGAAATGAAAGAATTGACATCAGACTAAAATGTAGAGTGATCAAGCAAAAGTGACAAATGGAAACTATAGAATATGTGATGAGATTCTGCATGGAAAGAATGAGTTTTCACATTTTACTAATGATCACTTCGGAAGTATTCACTTTGTGTTCATCTTACTGGCAAGGAAACAGGGACTAGGGCAAAAGGAGAGCAAGTAAAGAAATGTTTTATGGCAAAGTTCACAAGTTGGGCAGGAATCCCAAGGCATAAACTTTAATGGGTCCCACTCACACATAGTGAAGGGGAAGAGCCTAAGGGTATGTAAAACAATAATTAATCCCCAAAAAGGCCACTGAATGAAAGATGCACTCCTGGAGCCTGTGGGCCTGTGGTTTCATAATTCCTACTTTACTTGCAGTGCCACGAGAGATTCAAAAGCAGTAGTTCCAACGTTTTTTAGTCTGCAAATCATTTTAAAAACACCAGGTAGGAGATGTATGGTAGTGAAATATTGTCAGTACTTGGAGCCAGCCATTTGAGCTTTTGACATAGGCACAGAATAAAGTAAGATTTATAAAACACTCTCCCTGTTGATTTGTAGATTAATATTTCTCTTTCCCTTATAATCTTCATATTTTGGTTCATATAGTAGCTTCATACTTGAGAGTTGATATTTGATTGAGAGAAGTGTTTTCACTTCATGATCATCTGAACACACAAAGAATGTAATTGTCAATAGTTCAAGCTGAAATAAAATACTCCCTTGAAGTTTACGATTGATCTAAATACATTTTTTATTAACCATTTTAGCAAAAACACGACTTAGGCATTGGTAGCACAGTGATGAAGGGGTATAGTCACCTAAAATAACCTCATGAGTTCTAAAACTAAAGATAATGCTTCAAGAGTAATGTTTTAATTGTGACTTTTTCAATTTATGAGCATAGGATAGAAATTGGATTTCATTTCAATTTCTCCAAGGAAGGTTTTATATGAAGGCAGAATAAGTGACTACTTCTATATAAGGATTTAAAGGATATTGCAATCCTTTCTTTCAAACTGATGTATTCATATCTCTAAAAATTCACACTCAAAAATGGAAAACAAGCTTAGAGAGTGACACAGGTGACTCACACTTACAATCCTAGCTACTAAAAGGCTGAGATCTTAGGATCAGAGTTTGATGAGGCATCAGCTCTGGCAAGAAAAAAGTCTATAAGATTCTTATCTCTAACTACCAAACACTCTAAAGTAGAGGAGTGGCTCAAATAGTAGAGTACCAGCCCTGAGCAACAAAACTGGCAGAGAGCCCAGGACCTTGAGTTTGAGCTCCTGTTCCATACCCCCAACTAAAGGAAAGATTGCTTGAGATGCTGTAATCTTAACTTTCACATTCTGAATGAAGCAAAAGAGATAAAAAGAGAACTAAGTCAAATACCTTGTACAACCTCATATTCCAGTAGTTTATAAAGATGCACAAAATAAATATAACACGAAATCTATGAAATATAAAGAGAGATGGGCCGGGAGTTTGGCCTAGTGGTAGAGTGCTTGCTTAGCATGCACGAAGACCCAGGTTCGATTCCTTGTTACCACATACATGGAAAAAAGCCAGAAGTGGTGCTGTGGCTCAAGTGGTAGAGCTCTAGCCTTGAGAAAATCCAAGGATAGTGCTCAGGCCCTGAGCTCAAGCAAAGGACTGGCAAAAAAAATAATAAATAAAATATAAAGAGAGGAAAACCAGAAGTAACATTAAGATGAGTATTGTAATGACTTACTTAAGTGTTACTTTTATTTTGACAGTTTATGAAATCAGGAAAACTGAGGCACACAATTCACAGTGGTAATAAAGGAAAAATCATTTATTTTGTGAGTACATTTAGATGTAAATGTTCATCTTCTGATTAGACAGGGACATGTTTCTGATATTACTTCATAAAAAAGATTTCATGTGGGGAAATAAACATATTTCCACTAGGTATCCTGAAAAAAGGATGCATTGTAAGGAACTGTTATTTATAATCTCCTTCCATAAGGATGAATGGCCATTTTGTTAGAGAACAATGGCCTCATGTTCTTAAACAATTTGTCTGTATTTGAGAAACACAGTAAGATATTTGCTTTGAAGTTTAACATGATTTTACCAAGAGTCAATAAAGTATTGACAGCAGTTGGGATGTTTGACAAGCCGTGACCTTTTCATGTCCAATGTACTTCAAGTGCTTCATGGAAAATGCTCTGTTTTAAAAGCCATCCTTTAACAGTTGTATGCATTGGCTGTAAGAATAGAAATTCAACTGTCAGAATGAAAAATAAGAACACCAAAGAAAATTAAGATAGATAATTTTAATCCAGAGAAATTTACTTTTAACCTAGGAATCTAGAGATGAGATTTATAAAGAAACCTGCTAAAAATTTAGACATCGAGTATCTAGTATGTTAACACAGCTTCAGAGCGGATTACATTTTCATTGAATGCCACAAAAATGAAGCAGATGAAACCTTCTAGTAGATTCCATTTAAATGAATTTAGAAGCAATATTCATTCCTTCATTCATTTACAAATTATATATTTTTATCATCTTTAAGTCATTACTAAAGGAATTACCATTCAACAAGTCAGTTTATAAGTACAATGCATTTTGATCCTTGTTATCATTCTCCTTCATTCTTTACATCCCAAATCAACTTTATTTCATAGGCTATTCATTGAATATTATGCTTACAATTTCCCTAATACCACTCTTTATTCACCTACACCCCTTCACTTGGCTCCTATCCCTCACTGTTTCAGTGTCATTTTCCTGGTATCCATTTTGTTGAATTGTGTTATTTATTCTAAACATATCATTCGACTTTTCCCCTGCAAATTCCATACTTTGGTTAATACATTTCTGTATACTTGCATGTAGTTCCATATGTATTTACTTGTACCTTTATAAATTACCTCTAGTTGAAGAAATATTTTAAGGAGATTAAACCACCATCCGTTCAAAATCTCAAAGTATAATTTCGCATAAGCCTTAGGAGTACATAATAAAGAATAATGCTAAATGCCTGTATCACATGCGTTGTTATATAATCTCTCCTTGCTAGAAATGTTTCCTTTGTTTCCTAGAACAAGTTGCTTGAGGAGAATTTTACTGTCTAGGATAGTGCTATATGATGCAGTATTTTGTTTAGTTTTGTTTTTTTTAACACCATACAGGTAATCCACCAAGAAGGCTATTGGTATTCTCTCTAATGATATTCAAAGCTTGATTACTTCTCAACATCTTTACTTCACCGGTAAATGCAACATAATCTCTGATTTCTGATACAGCAGAAGTCTATTTGAGAGGCACCAATGCAGCTTGTTTTTTTCTAATGTACTATGTGAAGTTACTTTTTCTCTTTGATTTTTATTTTTCCTTCCCCCCTTCATGGTTTATCCCCTGTTGTTACTGTATCTGACTTTGGTACCTGGCATATTTTATTTATGTTCATTTATCTGAGTTATGGAAGGGAGAGAGAAAACGAGAAAAAAGCATGGGGAGTGGTAACAATATACAAGAAGTAATGTACAGGGCCAGGAGTTTGGCCTAGTGGTTAAAGTGCTTGCCTAGCATGCACGAAGACCCGGGTTCGATTCCTTGGTACCACATACATAGAAAAGGCCGGAAGTGGTGCTGAGGCTCAAGTGGTAGAGCTCTAGCCTTGAGAAAGTCCAAGGACAGTGCTCAGGCCCTGAGCTCAAGCCCAGGACTGGCAAAAAAAAAGAAGTAATGTACATACTACCTTACAAATGTGACTGTAACCCCTCTATACATCATCCTGCAATAAAATTTTTTAATAAGTCTAATTGATCTTTCAATTGCTGGCCTTAACTCCATCCTCCAAACTTCAAACTCATTCTCAGTCAGTAAAGGCTTTTCCATCTGATATGTATCAGATCAAATCTTTCTTTTCCCATAAAGCTTTTCCATGGCTTTCTCTGTTCTTTGAAATATAAACTCAAATTTCACTCTGTACCTGAAAACTGTGTGCACTGGAAGAGTAATTTCTAATGGCTCCAGCCTTCTCCCATTCTGTGCCCACTTCATGGCTCTTCTTTCTGTTCAGGCTAACCTTTGCCTATTTCTATCATGGAGACTGTAATAGTTTCAATGCTTGTGAATCTCATCTCTGATATGGTTGACTTTCACAATTTAAGCCTGTCTCTAGAGGTTTCTCACTGACCATTTTTTAGCAGAAAGCTCTCAACATTTTTAGGACTCTATTTCATTTTCTGCCTTCTGAGTAGATTATCTACCGCCTTCTAGCATATACAACACATTGATGTAGAGAATTTATCCCTACATAATGTGTAGGGAATTTATACATACAACAGGGAATGTATACATAATATATAGGGAACTTATACCTACATAATGAGTCACATAACTCTTTTTCCATAAATCTTCTGTCTTTTGAATATATTATTGTCTATCCCATTATATACATTGATGTAGGGAAGTTATCCCATTGATTGCTTTACATATCTAAGAATAATACCTTACATCAATCATATAGTTAAATGAATGCATAATTAAGAGATTCTCTAGAGCTAAGGGCTGATAGCTTATTCCTGTATTTCTAAATATTCTGGATTCTGACATCTGAAGGTCACAATTCAAAGTCCTTGAGACTCATCTCCAAATAACCACCAGGAAACCATAAATGGAGCTATGGCTTACAGTGATAGAGTACTGGCCTTCTGCAAAAGAGCTCAGGGAGGGAACCCAGGGCCTGAATTCAAGCCCCATGACTGACAAAGAAAAAAAAATTCTCTTGTCACAAAACCATTCTACTGCTAATTTTGAGTTAATAGGACAGTGTGTCACAGCCAGCAGGTATGGGCACAACCAAAATAATAGCTTTCTTTCTTTTCATTGAAGAAAAATGTTTCAAAGAGATCTCGGTAGGATTCTAACTTTAGGAAGTTAGAATCCATACATAAAAGTACACAATTACTGAGCATGGCATCATATTCATCTTTCTCTGCTCAATAGTCCAGTGATTGGAAAGTGTATCTGAAGGTAGTTGAAACAGTAATTAATACACATTTCATTATAAACATCCTTTGAAGTTATTGGTACTGGGGAAATGATATGAAACCAAACTTTGAACATTTTTTGAAATGTATTTTTTTGTCCTTTCTTTTTTGGTACTGGGGATCCATCTCAGGACATTGTACTTGCTACGCAAGTACTTTGTCATTGAGCTACATCCCAACCCAATGAATTTTGCAATGTGCAGTATGATTTTCAATTTCAGGAAGCATTAGAAGCCAACATCCTCAACTAGTGAGCCACATCACCACAAGGATGGATAAGAGATACCCTACAGTATTTCTAAGCTATGATGTTTGGTAGGTTGAGTGTAGCATTGTAAATGTATTTGGACTTATGACATTTTTAGCCTATTATACATTTATTGAGTTGTATTTCCATCACTACAAAGATGCATATGCAAATTGTTGTGTCTGGTCACATCATTCAGCCCTAGAAGACATTATCATTGAAGAGTTATGTTAGAATTGTCATCAGCATTGGTTCTTATCAGGATTTGAGAACAACCTGATTCATATTGTTCTTAATTAGGATGGAACACCTATGACTCTCCCATTTTTTCTGATCATTTCCCTCTCCATTTTACAAGAAAGAAGGCTCTTGAGTCATAGGGCATAAAGCTTATTCAGAAAGATGCTGGCATGGATTTATGTAGCTCCAAGATTTGTAAATCACTTAAAAAAGCTGTGCTGCTCATTACAGTCCAGTTTGAAATAGGTCTTATTTGTTGAAAACAGTGTATTCCTTAATTCTATGCATAGTTTATTCGTAATAAAGCATTTGCCAACAACCTGACATTTACCCTAGAAGAAATATAGGGCATTAGGAGAGTATTCAGAATTTACGTGTGTGGGATTACAGATTGCAACAAATGTTCATTAACACTAACTACAGTATGAACACCTTAAATTGCTTAAAAAGAGAGGGCTGTATGGTTTAGTACTTTTTGAAATGGATCATGTTACAAACAATACATTGTTAAGAAAGGGTGTTAGAGCATCCTACTGCTTTAAACTTCTTAAGATGAGTGCTAATGGAGAAGCAGTTTCACGATGTGACATTTAGGCAGTGTCTTTCATTTACTGTGCCTTTATGAACAAGTCCACATGGATGAGGCTAGGGGTGTGGGGTATCAAAATGACTGCAGAAAAGTCTTACCTTTAGTATAATTCTACTGTGGGTTTAATGTCATGTTTCTTTGGTACTCTTGGTTTCTTGTAACAATTCCATTTTCTCCTTTCTACGTTTTTTGCTTTTCCTTTTTCCAGCAATTAATATTTCCTCTGTGTCTTTCAGACTTCCATTTCTATAACAAAATACTTTACATATAAATATATAAATGATATGTAAACAAAATACTAAACATATATCTGTATACGTCTCAGCACTGGAGACAAGGTTTATCATTAATTATGGAAAGAATACTATTGTCTACTGGTAAGCAGGAGGAGTTGGTCAGGTCATTTGGGGAGAGGGGACAGGACCTTCTCTATTGGTCCTGAAGTCAGTTCTTACTCTGGAAAAATTAGTCTCCCCCAAATCTCACAGATCAATTGGTAACTGCATCCAGGATTTTAGGTATGGATACTGAGCATTTAAATATGATAGCAATTATGTATTTCTTACAGAACAATGAGAAATTATACCATTGCAAATAAATTATAACTACCACATCCACAACAGAGTTTAACAAAATTAGAAAACTTAGAATATAGGCTACCAGTTCAAGGCTACCACCCTACCCCTTGGCCTGGGCATTGTATTGGAGTTCTTCAGCTCAAGTCTTCTGCCCTACACTTTGAGCCACAGCCCACTTCCCATTTTCTGGTGATTAATTGGAGATAAGAGTTTCATGTTCTTTAGTGCTTGAACTGGCTTTGACCTGTGATCCTCTCATCTCAGCCTCCTGAGTAGCTGGGATTACAGGTATGAGCTACTGTGCCCAGCAGGAATGATGTTTTTTTTTATGTGAGATATGGAGGAGAGCAGTGTAAACAATGTAATAGTTCTCTGCTGTCTTAGTGTATGTGGCAGTTCTGTGTGGAACACAATTTTATGTGCCAGGCACACAAGACATATATTTTCTCAATACCAGCCTAGAAAGTGAAATCTTCCTATTTTACTACAATACTCTGAGGTGGTAGAGAATAAGTATCAGACTGTAAACATGGCCCTGAGGCAGAGCCATGATTCATCTTACACCTATGCTTACTCAAAACTTGTGCTCCTCAGCAATGTTTTCATCATGAACCACAAATATACTTGATCACAATGGTAGGCTTTTGCTCCTATAGCTAATAAGCAGGTTTCACAGCCTTGGGGGTTTCCAGAGACTGACACTGATTCTATCACTGGTTTAATCTGAATTACTATATTTATTTGTTCGATGCTACAACAATGAAGTGGATCTTAGGTCTGTAATAGCTCATTACGTTTAGCCTATTTCACATGAAAATGTTGATGTAACCAGAAACCTGGGAGACAATTCTAGACATTTGGAAAATCATTCCAAACGAAATAATTTTGGAATTTTTTTAAGTATATCAAAACCAACATAGGACAGGGTTTGAATATTCAAGTAGAGAAAGCAATGATAATTCACTCATGGCTTTTTTTCATTTGGATCAATGCCCTGTGTACAAATATAAATCATAAAATCTATTTGCCTTCTGTATGTGCTAGTTGGATGAAAAAACATGGGTAATTGAAATTTAGGCATAAATAACTCTTAGTGCCCTATCTATAAATATTGTCTTAAGAATACCAAACATAAGAATTATTAAGTTGAAATAAAGATAGCTGTCTGGATTTCGGAGTAGTGGAAGATGCAGTAAAACTCGGCTTCCTTTCTAGTGAATTAAAAATAGCATGAACATAAATACTACATCCACAAAACATTCAGTTAGTGACTTAAAAACAAAAAGCTATCCCCAAACAAAAGCATTAATTTTTGAACTTTAATATTGTATTAAATTCAATGAACAATATTCTACATTTATCACTTGAAAAATTGGTAAGTGCAAAATTGGGATGCTTGATATTCTCACTATAATTGTTCTATAATTGTAATTCAGCATTACATTTCTGTACTTCTTTGGTGTATATTTTTCCACTATAGGACATCTTCATTTGTTCTTTTAATATTATTTCTCCCCCCATACTATCAGGTTTAATAAACTTGTCTCTTTTTTTCACAGTTTGTGCTTTTTTTAACTTGGTATATACTATGCTGTAGAGCCCTAACCACAGAAAACACATGAATGCATCAACATATACTATTAAATAATGAGGAATAGCTTATTTGAGAAAATAATATAATTTTTTTCTTGAAAATCTGAATAATTATGAAAACTGTTGCACAAATCAGCATGAATATATACATATCAGAAAATAACATGACTATGCTAATATAGAATTGATTTGCAAACTAACATCACAAATACAATATATTAAAGAAGGCTCTTCCACAGCTACCCTTCTACCTTTGTAAAGGACTTGCTCTTTGTAAAAAGGATCATTTGGTCCCATCCAGTTTTTCCCCCCCAAAAAAAGGACTATTAGAAGTCTTTAGAATTTGGGCCACCAGCCAGCAGCCTCTGCCCTGTGTAGCCTGTAGTTATTCCCTCCCATCCACCATTATAACAAGGTCAAGAGAATGCCACCCGGCTGCCATGTCCCAAAGTAATGCAAGAGAACAGAAGCCTCTCTCTGTAGTGGCTGCAGGTCTTTAGATAGTACTTATCTCAAACTCATCATTTGCATCAGTCTGGAGAAGAAAGGGAAGGAGGGTTCTGTGCCCAAGCCTGCAAGCTCTTGATGGTGCTGGATATCAGACACAGTGGCAACATGTGCTCAGTGGCAGGGCTCTCCGGGGGGCAAGGCGCCCCCACAACCTCTCCTTGGACAGGCTCCACATTGTCTTCAAGTCACACCTCTTCAAAATCTAGCGGATCCTCTGTAACTTCCATCTTTGCAGGGCCTGACAAGTCTGAGGGGACCTCAGCAGACGAGGTCTGGGCAGCTGCCAGCATCTTGTTCTGGCACTCTGCTCTCACCAGCAAGAAGCAGAGGCAGTTCCTGTATCTCTTGCTTCTTTTCCCTTTTCTCCTGAGAGAGATAGTTGACATGCTCATCTTTCTCTTGATACAGCTAATCTAGGACATGCATTTGTTTTTATGGAAAACTAGTATTCTGCAGTGGCACTGATGTGCTGTGCCAGCTGGCTGCCTCGATGTTGGAGGTCATCCACTCAACTTTGGTAGTATGCCTTGTTGAGCAGGTTGTGGATGAAGCAGATTTTGGCTTCTTCTTGGGCATCTGTGTGTCCTGCCTCCTGACCCCAGATGTGCATTGGTTCCAGCTCTTGAGTAAGAGAGCCTGGCATTCTAGTTTTCTCTGGCATTGGCCTGACAGGTTGACCAGACACTGGTAATGGGCTCACTATTCCTGCAGCTACTGGCTGAGTTTCACTTTCCTTGATTCAGATACTGCTAGCACACCAAGGTAAAATGTCCCACATGGTTTGAAGGTTGTCTTTATCCTTTGGGACAGACATATCAGGAGGGGTGACCTCCTCACACTTCTCCTTGGCTCACTCCATCATCCCTAGGGAAATCCAGGAAGCTATGCTGAGCCTGCATATTCTCCTGTCTTGTTGCTTCCAGGCACTTGAGTATATCCTGTAACTTTTAAGGTACTGTTTGGTCTTCCAACTTGCTCTGCACCTGCTCATATTCCAGCCTCTCCAGCAGCTGGTCGTGCCTCAGCAGGTGTTGCTGCAGAGCCCCTTTTTCTTAGGTCAGCTGCTGATTGCAGGCCCAGTGCTTTTCACAGGTCTCTCTGAAATCCTGCACCTGGACGTGATACTGGTCGTATAACTCCTATAGATTTGGAGCTGCTTGGCTCTTTACCTCAGCCAATTCTTTCCATTCTCCTAACTTCTCATCTTGCTGCTCCAGCTTCTTCTGCAGCTGTTTCTTCACCTGCTGCTCTGAGTACAGGATGGTCATGATCGCCTCTTTCTCACGGCTCTATCTGTGGCAGGCATCCCACAGCTGGGCAAGCTGATCTTTCCAGGTTTGCTTGTGCACCACTGTGCATCTCATGGTCTCTTGTTCCTTTTCCATTGTCTTAAGGATCGCGTGCTGACATGCTGATCTTAGTCCTCAGCCTTCTCCAGTATGCATAGCCACTGCTACTGTTCCAGGTTCTGGAGATGGAGGCTCTGGTTTTCTTCTACCTGGATATGAAGTTATTCCTCCAGGTTCTTAAGCACCTTCTGCAATTGATGTGCCTGGGTCTGCAGCTGCTGTCACCTGAGATGGGCTGGCAGGAAGCTGCAGGGGCATAAGCTCTGCCAGTTAGTTGCATTTTCATGTCTACCAGCTTGCTCTCTAGCTCCAACACCTGTCTCAGCCCTTTCTTTTTTTCCTCTCTCAGCCCAGTTATCTGCTCTAAGAGCTGCTGGATCTTCTCCTCTCTCATGGAACTCCTCTACTCTCAGTTCCTCTGCATAGGTATCTCTACAACATTAATGTCATCAAGTCTTCCATGTTATCTAATGGTCTTTCAACTGTGCCCACTCCTCTAGTGCTTGTTATAATTCATGAATTTTGATCTTCAAATCAGACTTCTGTGTCAAGAGCACTTCCAGTCTCTCCTGCAGCTAGTTCTGTGTTCTTATCCCCCAACTCTTCATAACTTCTAGTCCTGAGGCTTCATGCAATTTGGGGTTATCATGATATCTAGGTTGTTCTTTTTCTGTCTCATTCTGTATGGTGGAGACTGGAGACAATGCCATCTCTAGCTCTGCAGTGCATTGCTGTGCAGCCTGCAGGCAGCTGGCAAGATCTTCATGCTCCAGTTCTCTTTCATTGGCTGCCTGCTGCATGTGGGCCAGGGCAGATTATAAATCGAATTTTTCTGAAACCAACATCTATATGGATAGCTTGTGGAACTCCAGCTCTGTTTTCCATGCTTCCTGCACACAGGCCATCTTCTCATTTTCTTTCCCCTATTGATCCCATGGATTTTTCTTTCTTTTCCTGCTTCAGTTGTTTGATCTCACTGCAGAGCTGTTGGCTTCTTATTCTTGTTGGAGTCCACGGCAAGCCCCAGGTGTTGGTAATCCCTCTCCAGATCCTTGGTGGTTTTGGGTCCTGTGATGCTCTTGACTCCAGCAGCTCTAACTGTGCCCAAAGGCAGGGAAGGCTCAGGGTCAGTGTGGTCTTTGGCTGTACCCTCAGTTGAATGGCAGTCTCCAGTGCTGTAGATTTTGGGGTTACCTATCTTTTTCATTGCTTTCTTCTTGAATTCTGCAGATCCATCAGGACAAATCCTCTGCTTGTATTCTTGCAGTAGTTTCTTTCTTGCAGCTAACTTTTTTTCATCTTATTTGTTCAGACATCCCAGTGCTGGGACTTGGAAGGATGGGAGTCCACATTCCCAGGCTCTCTGAAATCACCTCCATTCTCACAATCACTACCAACAACATCTATTTCCTACCATGTCTCCAAAATCACCAAAATTAGCTCACTCACTGTGCAGCACCTCTACCTCCTTCAACTGCTGGTAGTGGTGTAAGTCAGCAGAGGGAACAACAGTGCTACTAGGCACCATGAAATGCAGGTGTGGCCCTAATTCTTGCATACCAGTGGTCAGAGAGAAGCAAGAAAAATAGGGGATGTGGCCAGAACCTTGTGATCCAGACAGAATGGACAGAGTCTTACTGACAGCTGCTCTTGCAGCCTTCCCCCATACATTCCTATCCAGTTTGATTGGGGGAGGGATGGGACTTGAGCTTGCTGGATAGGTGCACACTTTTACAAGTTACCTTTCTGGGCTTCCATCACACAACAGTGGTCCCCAGAGTTTCCACCAGGCTTCCATTGCCCTTTTGGAAGTGGCACCAAGAAACACAGCTATCTGTCTGTGTCCAATGTTTTCAGGTCTTTGTGCAGAATTAGGTTATGCTCTTGTCATAATTACTGACACTTGTATTCTGATTAGGGAGCAATTGATGTTCATAATGACCTTGATGTAACCTGTTCTTTTAGTTGCTCTGGATTGGAGGGTTCAGGGATATCAGGGATCCAGGGCTCCTCTTGGTGGGCATTGCCATGCTGCCCTCCTAGGTGCATGTGCTGCACACACTCTGAGAATTCCATGCTGTCACTGTCCAGAAGTATGTGTGTCACATCCATGCCAGGACAGAAAGAAGAATGATAATCTCCAGATGAATGAAAGATCAGTTAATGAAGCAGTCAGCATCTCAGACCTGTCCAGTATGTCCAGAATCTAAGTTCTGGAAGCCCTCTACCACACCAGAGCCTTTAAAATTTTAACCTCTTCTTTTGATAAGTTTCTCTTTAGTTCCCTTGCCCATTTAGTAAATGGTTTGTTGGGTTTGTGAGGGGGCGCGGGGGGGGGGGGGTGAGGAGGGGAACTGGATGCTAGGTTCTTGAGCTCCCTGTAGATACTGGATATTAAGCATTTGTCTGATGTTTTATTGGTAAATATCTTTTCCCAATTGGTTGGCTGTCTTTCTACTTTAGTAGCTATGCTTTTATCTGTGCAAAAACATTTTATTTTTAGGTAGTCCCATTTTCGAGTCTCTCTCCAATCTGTTGTGACCCTGGGACTCTGTTCAGGAAGTTTTTGCCAGTGCCTATGAGTTCCAGTGTCTCTTCTACTCTATAGTATAAGCAGTTTCAGCTTCAGGTCTGATATTGAGGTCTTTGATCAATTTTGAGTTAATGTTTTTGTATGCTAATAGGCCACACCTCATGAATTGCCTTTTTTAAATTTATTTTTTATAATTTTTTTCCTTTAGTCTGATTTTCTTCAAGTTGAGTGCTACATCAACTTTTTCTTATCATTTGCTACTTTAGTGGTTAATACTACCACCCATTCAATTACAGATTTTGGAACCTAAGTAATAAAAAGAGTAATTTATGTAGCTTTAACTATTGTATTTATAGTTGTATGTTTATTTTAAACATTTTTCATCCCAAGGTTATCATCACTGTAGTTTTCTTCATCCACTTTCTCCTTACATTGTGTTTTTTGCATAGACATTTAACTTAACATGGAAATATAGCCATGTCATTCTCCATTCAAAATATCTCATTACATTAATGTCTCAAACTGTGGAGGGCCTTCTTGTTACATAAATGATGGATCTCCTTTCTAGGCCAGGATTGTGCTAAATCCTTTTCAATTCCCTTAGTTCTTCAAATGATGGAATATTTGCACATTCTGGAAATAATATATGGAATTGCCAATTCCTCTTCTTACTTTCCTGTTCTATTTTATTCATATATTTATCATAAATACAATTTAAAATAGCATTTTTCTGAGACCTACATATTCCAGAAGCTGCTTTATGCAATTTGCATATTAACTTTTATTGTATTAACTCGGGTATTTCTTGCCACAGGACTGCAAAAAGGGTTCTAATATAAGTACTATTTACCAAATAAGAAATTGAGGCTCAGAATGTCACAAATCTAGAAGACCTGGAGCTTACATTTGAAGTTAGAGTGAGACATAGCTCTACTTTTAATAAATATCACTATCTTTAAATAGTTATACAAAGGAGTTTTAGTCAATTTATATGTACAATGCATTTTGATCAATGAAGAATGGCTCTATGACTTATACATAATTGAAGAAAGCATTCAATTTAGTCTTTAGTGCTCAGGCAGGCTTTGAACCATGATGTCAGCCTCCTGAGTAGGTAGGATTATAGGCATGAGCCACCAGCACCCAGCCATGGCTTCCATTCTTAGCAGAGTCCTTGTTAACCGAAAGTGTTCTATAGGTGTTCATTTAACCCTCAGTTAGCTACTGGTGAAGCTTTACTAAAATTAAATTCCAGTGTGAAAAATACATTTCTGTTGCTTTAAAAAAAAAGCAAATTCCATATTACACTGCTCTAAAGAAACAGGTGCCTATTTAAAGAGATAAAGGGATGATGGAGATGAGGGGTATTCCTAAGGATAGAGAAAGGGATCGTTTTAGCTATTAGTGCTTGTTTTACTTTACGACTGCCTCCATGTTAATTTTATTATAATGCTCTATATTTGAAAAGTTTGAGTCATTTTTAATTGCCTTACCTTTTATAGCTCTTCATTACACACACACACACACACACACACACACACACACACACACACACACACACACTCCCTCGCCCCTGCCTCCCCTTCAGGGTAGTCTTACAATAGTCATTTGTTTTGAATCTCCTTATTTGGACTCTCATTCCTTTTATGTTCAATATTTTCCATTTTTATGGAGTGCAAATGTGATGAGAACTTTTCTTCTTTTGGAATGCTTTTTATTTGTTATCTCTGCAGAATTTCTGACTCTTCTGAGACAAGAGCTTTACAAGCCATAATTGTACAAGTACAGAGCACAAAAGTAGTTTGGGGTTAATATTTTCCTTCTCTTCTTCATCCCCAAGTCACTCCCTAAAATAATTATGAAATAATCAGAGGTCCTATTCATAGATTTTCCTTAGTACAGCAGAGAAAGGAAAGTAGCAAAGAATAACAGGTGATTCGATAGTCCTGCCCTTAATTAGTGTTCCCAAGAAACATTTAATATGTAAAGTCTTTTAAGTCATATGGGGAGGATAAAACCTAGAATCTTCTTTTAATGGGCACATATATGGAAATAGGGCATGGAGACAATTACAATAGTTCCTTTTTAATTTCTCAAAGGAGATTTTCTATCATGAACTGGTTATTCCAACATCCTTGCAAGGCAAGCCCCAGTCAACAGTGTTTTTATTTCCTGTACTACAGAGTGATTCATCTCTCTGTTTAATATTGAGTGAAGCCAGGTGCTGACGGCTTACCCTGGAATCTTAGCTACTCAGGAGGCTGAGACCTGAAGATCCTTGTTCAAAGTCCACAAGACTCTTATTTCCAATTAACCAACAGAAAACAGAAGTGATCTGTGGCTTAAAGTACTAGCCTTGAGCAAAAGAGCTTAGGGAAAATGCCCAGACCCTGAGTTCAATGCCCATGACTGACCAGTAAACAAACAAACAAACAAACAAACAAATAAATAAATAAATAAATATTGACTGATAATTGTGAGATGGGCTGTTGAAGGTCTACTGGTTACACAGTAACCCCAAAGATCTTATATTAGAATATGATTGTATGTGTGTATGTGAACTTGCTTGACATGCATGTAAATTCACACATTTGAACATTTGATATCTCCTTCCTCTGAGATAAACAATGTGTAGGGATGGGAAATGACAGTGAGGGAAGAAGGGTGAGACATATTATCTAATATATTGCTGAAAATTCAGTCAACCAAACTTTTGTAGTATTAAAAGATCATTGGTTAGGCACAACACCTCACACCTGTAATCCTAGATTAGAAGGTAGAAATCAGGAGGATTACAATGTGATGTCAGTAACAAAATCCCATTTTCACAAATAAGTCTGGCACAGTGGCATGTGCCCATAATTCTACCTGTGCAAAAGAAAATAACAGTTCAAGATCGGTCTACATCAGAAATCAGATTTTACCTTTTCTGGAAAAAAAACTAAAATGAAAAATGGCTGGGAATATGTCTCAAGTTACCAAAGTTACCAAGGATGTTCTTAGAAAGCATAAATCCCATAGCCCCAATAAAATAAAGGGTTATTGAGAAGTACTTTTATTTGGGCAATAAGGTTATACTTGAGTTTACTTGAAAATGTTCCTAGTTCTGGAGGGTTGTGCATTTAAGTTAAAACCAACATTTATTCTCCATGCCATAATTGCAAATTTTAGGTCATAAATAAAATGCACACACACATAAATCATAAATCAAGCAGCTTTCAAAAGGCTTATTCAGAAAGCAAACAAAAGCTATACTCAGAGAAAGGAGAATGTCCCTAAAGTAAAAATATTTCATCACTAATCTTATTGTGAACTTTGTTTTTATTGTTTTATTTTATTTTTTGTTTATTTCTTTTGCCAGTCCTGGGGAACTCAGGGCTTGAGCACTGTTCTTGGGCTTTCTTCAAGGCTAGTGCTCTACCACTTGAGCCACAGCACCATTTACAGCTTTTCTATGTATATGGTACAGAGGAGTCAAACTTGGGTCTTTGTGCGTGCTAGGCAAGCACTCTACCACTCAGACAAACTCCCAGCCCCGTGAACAGTGTTTTTAAGTGGGAAAGATGAACTATTATATTTGGAGAGTTTTTGGTAAAACCATCTATATTCTTCCAGTGCTCAGTCTATCAATATATCTGAAATTATCAAAGCTTTGGTTTTAAATTGATTTTTAAGTGAAAGAATACTGTGGACCCATTGTCTAGAACTCATGTTGAAAAGCAATTGTGTTTCTTTCAGTCAGATAATGAATTATATTCTAGACTGACAAAAATTCCAGGGGTCTTTACCACATAGAGCTACTTTTATGAGCCAGAAAATTTTATTAAATACACTTGTTGGTTTTGATCTGCATTCATCTAGCTCGGTAGTTTGTATTACAGCTGTTTTCTTTATTTAAAAATATTGGTTGAACTCAGATGCCCCTCAGTTGATGAGTGGATCAACAAGGTGCATTTATACACAATGGAATTCTATGCTGCTGTCAGAAAGAACGACATTGCCCCATTTGTAAGGAAATGGAAAGACTTAGAAAAAATCATATTAAGTGAAGTAAGCCAGACTCAAAGGAACGTAGACTCAACGTTTCCGTTATTTATCATAATCAGTAGAAAACTTGGGCTCTCCTAGAAGAGATTTACAATAAAACAAAACTTAGAGACATAAGGCCATAAAGCTAAATGAAAGGACCTCCAGATAAGGAAACAAAAGCCATATAATGAGTGATTGTTGTCCTTAATATACTATGTTATCTCTCATCTCTTTTGCTGTCCCTTCGTTATTGCGTATTGTTACAGTATTTCACCTTGTTATCTGACATATTGTATATAAGCTTATTTGGTTATTTGAAATAGGATAGGGAAGGGGGAAAACAAGATAAGGGGCGGAGGTGGGGGGAGGGAATTGGGCCCAAACATGAGAAAGGGTATCAATGTTTGTGAAGTAATGCACCTTCTATCTGGTGAATATAATGTAAACCTTCTATTAATTACAATAAAACTATATGGAAGGAAAAAATCTTGGTTGTAATAGTTCAACAAAGATTAAGAAACTGCTCCCCAACAAACACACACACCCCATAATACTATATTTTCCTTTGTTTCTTCAACCTCTAAGGGATCTTGAATCTCTGAAACTCATTCACAGACTTCAGAATTTCAAAATTTGTACTTTATTACCTGGCAGAGGTGTCTTATTGAGTCCCTAGAGCTTTATTTCCTATCCATCCCCTCAAAGACATGGGGTGTTTATCCCAGGTGTCCATATTTTCTGAGGTTGGACTTCCAAAAAGACTCAAAAGCTCAGTGGAGTTAAGTGGATTCTTTTCTTTACTTTCTTTATGCTATGTAAATGGCAGAAGAAGACCATCAGAACTCCATTTTACTTCTCAAGTGCAGGGACCATGAGGGTTGCTCTGTTCCATCAGTCTTCATGCATTGCATGGCTGGAACATGTCTTTTACTTTTTCCTGTGATGGAACTGTAGTGTGTGCATCCTTTTCACCAATGTATTCTTGCTCTTACCATGGAAAAATGCAATCATAGTATTAAGCAAAAGTTACTGTGCCTTTATTATTCTAGTAAGCTAGTTGCATATATTTTCTCAACATACTTATCTGGAAACTGTGTCCCCAAATATTTTCTGTCCAAAGTCACACAGCTGGGAAGTATGTAATCATTCCTAGATTCTATATTCAAAATCAGGTATAATGTCACTTACCTATTAAAGCATAGATTTGTTTCATTTTGATGAAATACATTTCTTAGCATTTCTTGTAGAGTAACTACAGTGAATATTTTCAGCTTTCATAAAACTTTAGTCATTTGATTTGTTTTTATATTTTGCAGTGCATTTTCTTTTTGTTTCTCTTTTATTTTTTTAACAGCAATTTCCTCCAGTGTGCAAATTAGGGAAATATTTGCACCTATTTAAAACAGTAATTTTTTACATTTGTATTTATTTGTTTATTTTTATTGTAAGGATGATGGACAGCAAGGTTATAGTGACATAAGTTAGGTAGTGAGTGTGTTTCTTTTTGAACAGTGTTACCTCTTCCCTCATTTTCTCCAAGTTTTTCCCTCTCATCTCTCCCCCACAAGTTGTATAGATCGTTTTCAACATAGTCTATACTGCATTTGTTCAACCTTTGTCTCTCCCTTTCTATGCTCCTCCACCTTACACTCTCCAAAATAGAGAAAATTACACACAAGATAAAAAAGTACAGAAATCAAAAACAGTGACAAAGGAGGAAAAACTCTAAAACCCCAAACCAAAAAAGAAAACAAAAGAACAAATCATTTTCACTGAGGGTAGAATTCTAGGTTGACAGAAGAAAAAAAATATATTCCATGTCGTTGAAAACTGAACTCAAGTTTTATACCAAAGAAGACTATCTAGCACCAAGCATAGCAATGTTAATAATACTTCCATCATCAGGATATTTTAAAGAAAAAATATACATACACATGTGTATATTTATATATATATATATATGTGTGTGTGTGTGTGTGTGTATAAAACCTCAAGTTAAAATGTTTTCATTCTGCACATAAATATTTAAAACATATATGTTACTTTTTGATTTACTGAAATATAATTCTGTGAATTCACTACACATGATAAATTCATTTAAACTGAAATGTGGTAGGAGTATTTGGAAAATGCTATTATTTCTTTAAGGATTTGGACATTTTTGTCAGCTCTAAGGGTTGAACTCAGTGCCTCTCAGTCTGGCTTTTTACTGGTGAACTGGAGATAGACTATTGTGAGTTTTTCTTCCTAGGCTGGCTTAAGACTCTAATCCTCCAGATTAATGCTTACTGAATACCTTGAGTGCTAAGTATGAGACATTGGAAAGTTCAGCAAAATCTTCAAAGTACAAATTTTTAAGTTAAACTTCTACATTAAATGTTGTTTTCCTGCAAAATAAGGATTACATAATGTGTCATATTATTAAAATGGATCCAGGTATACATGATAGACAATATGATTCCTAGCTTAATCCCTTTTTCTCCTATTATTTTTCTCATTTTGACCCTTCGTTTTGCCTTCCAGGATTCGTCAAATGTGGGTAACTGGTGGTCTGATACAATCATTGAGGCTAATTATCATTCAGAGTAGAAAAATCAGCAATCATTCCTTGTGAGGTCATATGCACTGTTTCCACCCCTCCCCCCCAGTTGTGGGGCTTAAACTCAGGGCCTGAGCACAGTCCTTGGAATTCTCTCAAGGCAAGAGCTCTACCCTTTAGCCACAACACCAGTTCCAGCATTTATCTATGTATGTTGTGCCAAGGAATGGAACCTGTGTCTTCATCCATGTTAGGCAAGCACTCTAAAACTAGGCCAAACTCCTGGCCCATGTGCACTCTTTATTTTTTATTAAATAATTTATTAACATGGATTTTTACATCATATTTCAATTGACATGTTTAACAAACAAATATTCAAGAAGAGAATCTCTATATACAATCACTGGCACTTACATTTTAGAATATAATTAAAATTAGGCTGAGGGGCTGTATGTCATAGACACATATTAATCTATGTAATAAAGCATTATATCTATAGAGTCATAAACTTGTATGTCTATGTACTTGTGTTTATATTTCCAATACCATGTCCATAGCATTGGGTATGAAAATATTGAGTTCTTTCTCTTGTACTGTTTGGATCTAATAACCACATATTAAGAATACCACAAGCCTTTTGTTTCTTTGGTCTTGACTTGTCTCACTCAACATGATTTGCTCTAGATTTATCCACTTCCCTGCAAATTCCATTGTTTTATCTTGTCTCTTGGCTATGAAGAATTCTATTGTATATATATATACCACATATTTTTGTATTCATTCATCTGCAGTATGGCATCTGGATTGTTTCCATTGCTTGGCTATTGTGAATAGTGCAGAGATGAACATAGCTGAGCAGGTGTTCTTATCATATCCTGGGTTATGATGATTAGGATAGATGCTCAGGAGTGGTACGGCGGGATAAAGGGATCTAAAGAGAGACTTATCAAAAGAAGAGGTTAAAATGGCAGAAAAGTATATGAGAAAATGATAATCATCCATGATCTTAAAGGAAATGCAAATAAAAACAACCCTAAGATACCACCTTACCCCAACAAGAATGGCCAAGATTTTGAACTCAGACAATGACAGATGCTGGCAGGGTTGTGGAGAAAAAGGAATCCTACTGCACTACTGATGGGATTGTAAGCTAGTTCAGCCACTCTGGAAAGCAGTGTGGAGGTTTCTTAACTGAAAATAGACCTTCCCTACAATCCCACCATGTGCATTGTTTTTAAATGAACAAAAGTTTTAAAAATTGTGGCCTTTGTCTGTTGTATGGCTAGTGAAGATCTCTCACTTGGTGGGCATTCTTAACTTGCTAGCTATGTCCTTTGCCATACAGAAGCTCTGCGGTTTAATGCAGTCCCATTTGTCCAAACTTTCTATAATTGTATTTCTGGACCTTCATTAAGAAAGTTTTCTCCAGTGTCAATGAGTCCTAGTGTATCTCCTATTCCTTCTTGTAAATTTTTCAGGGTATCTGCTTTTACCTCAAGGTCTTTGATCCATTTGGAATTAATTCTGGTGCACGGTGACATATAAGGATCCAGCTTTAGTTTTCTATAGGTGCTTAACCAATTCTTCCAGCACCATATGTTAAAGAGGCTGTCTTTCTTCTATGGTTATTTTTTTGGCTCTCTTATAAAAAATTAGGTAGCCATAGGTCTGTGAGTTGAACTCTGGGTCTTCAGTTCTATTCCATTGGTCCTCAGGCTCATTCTTGCACCAGTACAAGCTGTTTTGATTACTATAGCTCTGCAATAGTCTGAAGTTTGGTACTGGCATTCCTCCCATGCTGTTCTTTCTGCTAAGGATTGTTTTTGCTATTTGGGGGTCCTTTATTTATTGCATGTGAATGTTTGGATTGAATCCTCTATTTCATTAAAGAATGACACTGGGATATGGATAGATACGGCATTGAATTTGTAGATAGTCCTTGGCAGGATTGCCATTTTCATGATGTTAATTCTTCCAATCCAGGAGCACTGGAGATTTTTCCATTTCCTAAGTTCTGCTTTGATTTCCTTTTTCATTTTTTAAAGTTTTCATCATAAAGGTCCTTTACATCTTTAGTTAATTCCTAAGTATTTTTTGATGCCTATGCAAAAGGATTTGCTTTCCTGATTTCTGAATCACTCCTCTCTTTGTTGGCATATGAGAAACCCATTAATTTTTGAGGGTTAATTTTATACCCTACTCAAAATTTCCAAAGTTTTGGTCCAGCTCAAGCAACTTTGGAGTAGAATCTATAGGATTCTTTAAATACAGAATCATGTCATCTGCAAAGAGGGAAAGTTTCACATCCTCCTCTATTTAGATTCCCTTTATGTTTGATTCTTGCCTTATTGCTCTTGCTAGGCATTCTCGTACTATTTGGAATAGAAGTGGAAAGAATGGGCATCTGTGTCTCCTTCCTGATTTTAGAGGAAATGGCATTAGTTCACATCTAAAATATACCTATAGCTAAAAATATTGAATCTCTCAAAAACAAACCTTCCAATAAACAACCAACCCATTAAAAGGTAGCCTAAAGACTTAAAGAGATTTCTCTGAAGAGGAAATAAAAATTGCCTATAGACACATGAAGACATGCTCTACATCTCTGACCATATAAGAAATGCAAATCAAAACAATTCTGAGATTATACCTCACTCCAGGTAGAATGGCCATGATCAAGAAATCTAATAACTACAGAAGCTTGGGGGGATGTGGCCATGAGGGATCGCTACTACATTGTTGGTGAGAGTGTAAACTCGTTCAACCACTCTGGAAAGCAGTATGGAAATTCCTCAGAAACTAAACATAGTGCTCCCCTATGACCCAGCAATTCCACTCCTTGGCATTTACCCAAATGTCCAAAAACAAGGGCATACCCCCATACTAAAGCCACCAGCACAATGATGTTCATTGCAGCATTATTTACCATAGCTAAGATATGGAACCAACCCAGATGCCCCTCAGTAGATGAATGGATCAAGAAGATGTGGTATTTATACACAATGGAATTCTATGCTCTCTCCAGAAAGAATGAAAAAAATCATATTAAATGAAGTAAGCCAGACCCAAAGGATCATAGGCTCCAAAACATCCCTCAGTTTTAATAATTAGTACACATATTGGATTCTCCTAGCAATGGATCACAATAGCTCAAAAGCTATGTACATATGGTCATAAACTCTAGATTATGGAAAGAAGAGGTTTTTCTTTGTGATTGTTCTTGATGTACTATGAGAAGTCATTTCTTTTTTCTTTTTTTACACTTACGGTTAATCTCATGTGATTACTGTATTTGACTTTGTTATTTGGTATTTGAAATAGGGAATGGAAGGGGGAAAACGACGATTGGGAGAGGGAGGGAAAGGGAAAGGGAGACAAAAACATGAGAAGGGCTATCAAAGTTCAAGAAGTAATGAATCCCCTACCTGAGGAATATAACTGTAACTCCTCTACACATTATCCTGACAATAAAATGCAATAAAAAAAATCTGACCTTTTAGGATTCAGTTTTTTTTCCTGGGAACAGAAAACACAAGGAATACCCCAGAGAGAGGCCACCATTAGTAACATCAAAGAATCTCTGCTTCTGTGAGAGGATGGGAAAGAGATGTCTAAGTCTTATTGCCAAGGTGAGCTAAAACCTTCTTTCTCTCTGTCTGCCTAATTTGCTCCTGGAGGAGCTAATTCATTTGAAGTGTTGAAAATCCAAATGTTCTATGGATAAACACTATGCTTTTCCTGACCTCATTTCATTTTGTTCTAGACTTCATTTATGATATCTTAAGCCACCAGCACAAAGGGAAATTGAACTTGTACACTTTGGTCTCCAACTGAAATAGCTTTCTAAGTAGCTCTCTCCAACCTTTGTGCCATTACCCCCTCCATCCCCTGCACTGCTAGGATCTTGCTCCTGCACTGCACCCCACAGAAAAACATGGTCCCCACTGTCTCTTTGTGATCATATAAGCCCTACAAACATTATAAAAGAAGCCATAAGCATTTTTGTTCAAAAATTACCCTTCCCGTGCCCTTTATGTGAACCACAAAAAAATAATTCTCCAGGATGCTGCAGAATGGTTGCATAGTCCGCACGGTGCTCTACAGCAGAGGTATAATAGGCAAAATTTCAGCTGGTACTCTTTCTTAGCTGGGTGCTTTTAGAGTGTGTCATCCACAGTGGGTACTTCTGTCTATCTTATTCTCAAAAGAGATAAGCTCATGATGGACTTATCCACTCAGTATTCCTCAAACACCCTTTACTTCATCTTATGTCTAGGACTTTGATTTTTGTGTATCTTCTTCATATTCTTGGCCTTATTGTCCATATTGATTTATTTAATTGGTCATGGGGCTTGAACTTAGGGCCTGGGTACTGTTCCTGAGCTCTTTTGCTGAAGGCTAATACTCTAACACTTTGAGCCACATCGCCACTTCTGTGATTTATTTGGAGATAAGAATCTAATGGATTTTCCTGCCCCTATTAGCTTTGCACCTTGATTCTTGGATAGATCTCAGTCTCTTGAGTAGCTAGGATTACAGGCATGAGCCACCAGCACCCAGCTAATTTTTATTTTTTTATACATTGCTGATAATTTCTTGGCCCTGCTCCATAAGTTTCTCCTCACTTAGTTTCTTCTCCAGCTTCCCTCCTTTCTGTCCCTCCCTTCCTCTCCAACTTCTTTTATTTCTCCCCTTCTTCTCCTCTCCTTTATGTTCCTTATAATATCTTTTTTTAACTGTATTTTTTTGTCTTTTCTTTTTTGGTACTGGGGATCGAACCGAGGACATTGCACTTGCAAGGCAAGCACTTTGCCACTGAGCTACATCCCAGCCCCGTTACTTATAATATCTTAATAGGTATGTTTGGACTTTTCTTGGATTCTTCTTACCCCATCTCACATACTTGAACATTGAAATTTTCATTCCTCACATTTTTTTCTCTATGTAGTCTATATATCTTCTCTGATAGATCTTGCTTCATAATGATATGTGATATTTGACTCACATATAATTCTCAACTCCTAACTCTAAATTTAAAAAAGAATATTCATGGCATCTTTTTTTAGTTCTTAAGCTGTGCCTTTACTATCTCCATATGCATCTCCTCTCACAAAAAAAAACAACTTAAATCAACATGGCTAAAATGGGACACAGTATCTTCCTTACGAACTTACCCATCTCTCCTCTTATTTTCATGTTTAACACCATGGTTCAAAATTTTCTGAAACTATTAGCTGTCTGTTAATTCTGTCCCTCTTTTCATTGATAAGACATTTGTACTTTTGAATGTTTTTCATCATTCTCTCTTCTCCATCTCAACAACTATTGCTTTAGCTCTGACATTCATCTTCTATTGACATGACTACTGCAGAACAATGCAGATGTTTGTAATTCTTGATATTTCGATCCACCTTCTGCATTCCTTCCCTAATTATCTTTCTATAACATTTATTAATCATGTCACCATTCCATCTCCCAGCACCTGATGAACAATAAAAAGCATTGGTTTATTCAGTGCCAATTCAATATGCAGTTGACCCTTCATAAGTATTTGTTATCTCACAGGGATGTGAAAACCAGGCTGTATCATGGTTAGGAAACCAAGGCTTGCTATAGACCAGTGTCTCAAACCTGTAGTCCTAACTACTCAGGAAGCTGAGATATGAGGATCATGGCTCAAAGCCAGCCTGGCCAGAAAAGTCCATGAGATTCTGAACTCCAATTAAGCACCAAATAGCTGGAAATTGAGCTCCGGGTCAAAGGATAAAGTGTTAGCCTTTAATACAACAGCTCAGGGACAGCACCCAAAACCTGAGTTCAAACTTCAGGAACAGCAACAATAAAAAATAAAAATAAATAAAAAGAGAAGAAACCAAGTCTTGCTGGAAGAGGCTGGTAATGGATACAGTACTTGTTAACCATTCAAAAGTCTCTGAGTTCAATTCCTAGGAAAGGAAAAAAAAGAAACTGAGTCTCTAAACAGCCAAATAATTTTCTCACACATTGGTGGTAGAGTAATTCTGGGTCTGGGTGCTCTAGCAAACCTCTTTAGTTCAAAGCTCCCGCTCTATCCTTTGAGCCACTTCCATTTTCTAGTGATTAATTGGAGATAAGAGTCTCACATTCTTGGATATTTGAAATTTGTTAGGGAAGGGGGGAAAACCAAGACGGGTGGGGGGTGTGGGGGGGGGAGGGAAATGGGTACCAAGACATGTGAAAGGGTATCAATGTATGTGAATTAACGCACCTTCTATCTGGCAAATATCAAGAGTCTCACATTCTTTAGTGCCTGGGCTGGCTTTGAAAGTGTATCCTCAGACCTCAGCCTCTTGAGATTTTAAGATTACAGGTGTGAGCCACCATACCTGGCAGATCTGAAGCTTTTATCACAAAATTTTATGCTATAAATTTCTCCCAACATTACTTAACAATAATGATTGGAAAAATCATGGACAGTTTTCCTTAAGAAAAAAATAATAAAATAGTCAAGTGCAGTGGCTCATGCCTGTAATTCAGGAGGCTGAGATCTGAGGATCAAGATTCAAAACCATCCCTGGCACTAAAGGACCTGAGACTCTTATTTCCAATTAACTTCTAGAAAATTGAAAGTGGGGCTTGGCTCAAAGGTAGGGTAATAGCCTTGAGCTGAAGAGCTCAGGACAGTGCCCAGACCCTGGGTTAGGGAGTTAGCCTTAAACTGAAGAGCTCAGGGACAGTGCCCAGTTCCATTTCAATCCCCACAACCCACAAAAAAATACACATGACCTGCTCACAAATAGTATGTGCTATAGGATGTAAGCTGTTATTATTACTGATCCTTTAAGATGTCAAGGGTACCTGCTTTCTTTTGTTTTTGTGCTTTTTGTTTTGACTTTTTCTTTATTGTAAAGGTGATGAACAGAGGGGTTACAGTTACAAAATTCATGTAATGATTACATTTCATTCTAAATATTGTTACCCCATTCTTTCATTTTCTACCACTTACCACTTTCTAAAGCCTTCTTGATTTGTTAAGTCCAATCGATTCTCACTTCTTCAGTGTATTCATTGTATGTGGTGCATATCTGAATTTATCATCTTTAAAGTTTTGCTAGACCAAAGTATTTTTTTTATCTTTTGGAGGGCAAAAGCCTATTACCATGATTGCTATATGCCAATTACCTATCAAAGTTCCTGACAGAGTAGTTCAAATACTATCTTCCCTGAGAAATCAAACAAAAATACTAAGTTAAAACTAATGCATCAACATGAAAGACATCTAAATCCAGAAGCTATCCTTTCATTTTTGAAGCTGGCAGGGGCTTAGAGAGCAGAGACTGAACTACAATGAGAAGATTTAAGAAATCAATAGACCCAAGATCAGATTCACAATCCAAATACAAATCATTCAGAATTTTACTATGAAAAAACTCTTTTAGTTCTTTAAAAATTTCAATGTCAGTTCACCTATTGAAAACAAGGAAAAAGGTTGCCCTTACTTAATCTAACATTGTACTAGAAATAATATGCTCTTTGTTCCTAGATCTTTTAGAGTTCATGAAGACTGTTTTAAAAATCTTGGACATAAAAACTATTTTAGTAATCTTTTGAAATTAGACATAGAATTGGACTTTCTAGCGAACACAATTTGTTTCCTTTTTGGTATGAAATAAAACAGTACATTTTGAAATTTTAAGTGGTGACTGGCTACTGGTGATACTGCAGATATTTTTAGAATATATAAGCAACAGTACACTTTGACTTAAGGTGACTTAACCACTTGTCAGATGGACACTATGATGCACTGAATCTGTACCACACGTGACCAGTCTTGGATGCAAGGATGAGTGATGACCAAATGAGTCATGAGAAGCATCATTACTCTGCATCTTCACACCTAAATCCATTCCTTACTAGTCTCACTATTGCTAATCTAAGCTATGAGGTCATAAACATTGTGAGCAAAATAATGTGAGTCTTTGCGTAAAACATGAATGTGTACAAGGGGAAAAGCCTGTTGTCTATTAAGAAATGAAGTTTGGTTAGAACCTAAATCCTTTGAGATTATAGTGTCAGTAGCTTAGAAATAATAATACAAAGAAAATTAAGCATTAGCAATATAAATACTTTGTAAATCTGTAAATATTGAGTCTAGAAAATTTTTATTTTATTAATACTGAATACACAAGTGTAAATTTCCAAAATAAAGGTATAGAAATACCTAGTATCTAAAAAAACCTTTTATGCATGTTCCAACCTGTAAATTCTTTTTTCTTTATCTTAGCATTTTTTATTTTATAATCAGGGTAATGTATAAAGGGATTTCAGTTACATTTGTAAGGTAGCGAGAACATTACTTCTTAAATTCTAAGCCCAAACCAAAGGCAACAACTATTCAGAGTTCAATGACACAGATTATATTTGTTTCTATATTTTTATGAATGCAAGTAATCTAGTAAGTATTTTAATCTCATTTTTACACTCCATAATATCTATGGGGTTCCTTTCTATGGTGTCATATAGTAATAGAGTGTTCTTAATCATTTTCAATCATTCTATGTTATTTGAAAATAAAGTTACATTTCCCTTGCCTTAATTATTACAGATGTTTTGCTTTGAGCATTCCCCTAAGTGTCTGTGGTTGCCTATCTATATACAGTTTTGTGCATGTGTGTGTTGATACTGGGGACTCAGGACCTTGCACTTTTACTTGGCTTTTTCCCTCAAGGCTAGGGCTCTATCACCTGAGCCATACCTCCATGTCTGGTGTTATGCTGGTGAACTGGTGAGGCTACCAGGAGGTTGGGAATTTGGCTTAGTAGTAGATTTTTTGTCTACCTACATGAAACCCTGCATTCAATTGGTCAGTGTCAGATAAACAGAAAAATCCAGAAGTTGCGGCTCAGGTGGTAGAGCACTTGCCTTGAGCCAAACAAGCTCAGGGTCAGTGTCCAGGCCCTTAGATCTAGTTTGGCTAAATTTTTGTTTTGTAACATTTGGTGATATTGCATTTGGTTAGAAACTTATCAACTGTATTAATCTCTACTCATAAGACACAAATACTGGTCATATGCTGTTTGTTCTTTATTACATAAAGCAAGGTTTCAGAAAACAAAAATAAGATGAATTGTAAGTGTGAAAATAGAATTAAAGGGAATAGAATGATGGTCTTGTAGAGTTAGAAAAGCTATTTTTTCCTATATCTTAAACAACAAAAATGACTTAAATTTTTGAATAATTAAGAGAAACTAAGGCTTCCCAGGAAAGCCCCTCTGTGACAAATACCAGACTATGTGTGTTTTCTTCACAATCAAGCATAAATTGTCAAATGGCTTTGAGTTCTACAGTACTGACAGGAGGAAGAATGGCATGTGAATAAGAAATTAATGAAATCAGTTGGACTTGAAATTTATTCTCAATGAAAAATTTTAGTTGCAATTACTGACACATGGGAAAAACCGAAGGGTGAAGAATCAGAATTATCTCTGATTTGAATGCTTATTGTCAAAATCCCCATGAACTTATCCTACAAAATGCCTGTGACTGTCAAGCTATATTCTAATCCTCAGATTTGCATCAGTAGGAAGAAGCATCTACAGATTAAAGAAAATGCAAAGATGACTAATTCTGCAACATTGACAGAGGGCAAGGGGCTAACTTCTTAGGGTTAGAGCTCATAGAAAGCCCAAGGAAACAACAGCAAGAAAGCTCCTACCAGAGATCTGTTTTACAGAAATATCCTCTACTGGCCAGTAAGGAGTGGGGGTGTTAATCCTTACACAGCAGGAAATAATCTTTGTGAAGTTATTATTTTCTATTCTCTTTGCCTCTCAGTCAATATTACTATAGTTTTGATCTTGCTCCTGAATTTATATAGAAACAGAGGAAAGGAGAGAGAGAAAAATAGAGAGAGACAGAGACAGAGAGACAGTCAGAGACACACACAGAGAGACAGAGACAGAGATGCACAGAGAGAGACAGAGACAGAGGGATGGGGAGAGAGAGAGGGAGAGAGAGAGAGAGAGAGAGAGAGAGAGAGAGAGAGAGAGAGAGAGAGAGAGAGGGAGGGAGGGAGGGAGAGAGGGAGAGAGAGAGAGAGAATACGGTAGGTGAAAAGAAGCTTAGTTATAGGAATCCCTTGAGCAGATAAAGAAGGGTACGTTTCAACATGACAGCCTGAATTTTGACATGAATTAAGTGCCTTGGTGAAACAGAATTATGTTACTTGATAAAGGCTTGACTATGTAAAAAATGTTATATACACATATTATATAATGTGTGTGAGAGGAAAAAGATGGAGAATAGCGCAATGCAATGTATTTCTCTCCTTCTATGAGGTGAAATTTTTACTGGCATGAGATTATTTGAACCAGCCATTTCCTCAACTTTGCCTATTCCCAGGCGAGGGTTCTTCAAAAGCTGGTATGCCTTTTTGGTGGCTTTTCCAATTTCTCTTAGCTTGATCTGGAGGGCATAAGCACTATGAATGGCCTGTGTGGAGAGTGGCAGCGTCATGGGCAGGAGTCTCTGTCATCTTTGAATTATTATTTGGAGGAATGTTTTTGGTCAGGAAAACCTTATAGTCCTTGAAAAAGCCAAGAAATGATTTTTAACACATTTAAGTTAATCTTTTTAGATAGCTTTTTGAAGGTAAACTCATTATTTAGCTCAGAACCTGGACACGAATTTTTGCTTATTTTCTATTATATCATAGTAGAGAAAGATGTAAGGGAAAATAATATACAAAAGGACCTACAGACACATGAAGAAATGCACAACATCTCTGACCATAGAAGAAATGCAAATCAAAACAACCTTGAGATTCTACCTCACTCCAGTTAGAATGGCCATGATCAAGAAATCTAATAACAACAGATGCTGGCATGGATGTGGCCAGAATGGATTGCTACTACACTGTTGGTGGGTGTATAAATTTCTTCAACCACTATGGAAAACAGTATGGTGGTTCCTCAAAAGACTAAACGGAGCTACCTTATGACCCAGAAATTATACTCCTTGGCATTTACACAGAAACAAGGACATACTAAAGCCACTAGCACAATGATGTTCATTGCAGCACTATTTACCATAGCAAAGATATGGAATGAACCCAGATGCCTCTCAGTACTTGACTGGAATATGTGGTGCTTATACACAATGGAATTCTATGCAGCCACCAGAAAAAATGACATCGCCCCAGTTGTAAGGAAATGGAAAGATTTAGAAAAATATATTAAGTGAAGTAAGCCAGACCCAAGGAACATAGGCTCCATGATTTCTCTCATTTCTAATAATTAGTACATACCTAGGACTCTCCTAGCAAAGGATTACAATAGCTCAAAACCTAGATACATAAGGTCCTATTGGATGAGACTAAATGAAAGGATCTCTAGGATATGGAAACAAGAGCTTTATCTTGTGTGATTGTTGTTCTTAATGTACCATGCCATTTCTCTTCTCTTTTGTTGCCATTTGGTTAATCTCATATTCTTACTGTATGTGACTTTGTTTCCTGGTATATTGTATATATGTTTATTTGATTATTTGAAATAAGAAAGGGATGGGGAGAAACAAGATGATTGGGAGGGGTAGGGGGAGGAAAATGGGGACAAATACATGAGAAGGGATATCAATGTGTGAGAAGGTAATACACCTACTATCTGGCAAATGTAACTATAACTCCGACATTACCCCGACAATAAAAAATTAAATTAAATTAAAATTTAAAAAGAACACATTTTGAAACTACATTCTAATTATTTGACTAATGACACATAAACAAGATGTATCATGTTTCTAAGATCCATAAACACTTAAAGCTAATTGATTACAAAACAGATTAAAATATTACTTCCAGCTGAGAAATCAAAGTAATTTATTTCAATATCACTTGGTGTTATTTCCTGATCGAATGTTTGCCCAGCTCTCATTTTTTTTTCCTCAGAAAACAAACAAAATTAAAAAAAATTGAAATAGGAACAAGAAGAAGAAATTTCTGTCTTTCTTCTAGTCAACAGAATGAGTAAATTCGGACTGAAGAAAGATGTTTGTTTGTGTTGATACTGGGTTTTGAACTCAGGGCCTTGTGTTCTTACTTGCTGTATTTTCCTTAGGGTAGCACTGGAGATCTGATTCAACAGCAGTTCATGTGAAATGTTGTGAGTGTTTTCCCTGACTATAGATTCAATGCAAACAAAAAAATAAGAAAATACTAAGGAAAAGAAAACAAATTACAACAGAAAGTCAATGATCAATTTTGTTTTTGAATAAATATAATTTGAGTCTGTATTAAGCCTGACCCCCAAATATCTGAAGATTCATTTTTATACTGTCTGTTCTAAAAGGAAACATTTCTATGTGAAAGAAATTGTGGCTGAAATGTGCAAGGTTCTCCACTCTTCTCATTTGTGGAACTTTTGAACAACTGAAGACATAAATTTTAGAGCAAAACCAAGTGTCTAAAATTCTTAACAGAGACAATGATTGCTTTTTAAGCTATAGAGCTTTCACATAAAGCTCAAGTGTCTTTAACTTCAAATGTTAGAATTAATAGAAGTTCATAGACGTTAGGATTATTTTTAAGTTTGTTTCTCTGTAGTCCTTAAAAAAGAATTTGTTCTGGTGCCGGTTATGAGACTTGAACTTAGGATCTGGATGTTCTCCTTGAGCTTTTTTACTCAAGGATAGCACTTTATCACTTGAGCCAAAGCTCTACATTTTGGGGGGAGGGGAGTGAGGGAAGAGTAGTTAATTGTAGATAAGAATGTCACAAACTTCCCTGCCTAGGATGGCTTCAAATTGTGAATGTCGAATGTCAGCATCCTCAATAATTACAGTTTCAAGCTTGAGCCGTCACTGTCTGGCACAAAAAGAGTTTTGTTTCATTTTTAAAGATTATTATTAGTATTGAAGACTGTTGTATGGAAATCATCCAAGTAAGGCTCACTAGCTTTGTATCAGAATGGCTGAAGCTAAGAATTGTTTTTAAGTTAATTTAAACAATGAAATTTCTCAGGGCTTGTATTCCATTCCACTTCATATCATGACACACAAAAACAACGCAAGATATTCTGATCAATTTGTAGCATTTATGTAAAGTATAAGCAACTAGCAGAGCTCGAACCACCTCTTTATACAGCTAAAACTACTGTATAGTGCAGATCACACTTCTGTGACAAAAGATGTGGGAACACTTTGCCTAAATATTGTATCTAATTGAAATGATCTTTGAGAGAATGTAGAAATACATAAGATAGTTAAGAAAGGACTTCCGTGTTTAAAACTAAATGAGAAGAAATAGAACAAATATATATATATATATATATATTTAGAATTTCTTCATGGTATTTTTTTAATTCAATTCTGCTCAACTTTGACCATCAATTGAACACTGAGTCTTTAGTATTCTGATCATTCTGGGAACTCATCTCCCAAATCAAGCTACTACTCTATAAAAGTCAATTGATTTATAAACCAGCGTAAGAGAAACAAATCAGAATATTTTGTTTGTAGCAAAGCAGTCAGGGTTTCTGCAGATGAAAATCTGCTGCTCACAACAACAGAATAACAAATGAAAATATCTTTTCCAGAGAGAGCACATAGTGCAGCAAGATCTTGGCATCTGTCCACATTTATTCTCCCAAATCAGTTTTCAATTTTTAGCCTTTTAAATCAAAGTTTTATTTCAGTTTTCTGGATTTATAGCTAATTATGTCCTATTAAGGGCATCAAGTGTCCTTAAATTAGAAAGTAGTCCTTCAATAAGTAGGGCAAAATATACTTTACTCCCTTCACTTTCTGTAATTAACCCTTTGTGTTGTATCTGGTCAGATCCCACCCCCCCAAAAAAAAAGTGAGATTGGATATGAGCTGGCCAATCATAACTTGTAGCCATGTGCCAGAAAAGAAGAATTAGCCGTGGTAAAGAAAATGTAGCTAGGCAAATTGTGATGAATTGTAGCTCTCTACCTAGTTGAATTTTTGACTTCAGTATTTTATAGCATTGAAAGTGTGAAAGTACACATCTGTTGGTGTGCAATCTACAAAGAATACCATTCATTCAACCAGCTAGTCAACCCACCCACCAGTTAACCAATCAACCAACCAAAAAGAAAACTGAAAACAACCTCAGAGACTTCATGCAGGGACCTCACATTTCCACCCCCAGGAGTTTTTTACCTTTATAAACAGGTAAAGAAATGGGTGGAAATGTTTTCCAACATTGCACTCTTGAAATCTCTGGCAATCAGAATAGAGATTTCTTCTAATCTCTCAGATCCTCTGGGAAAGATTTTCTGTTAAGGCCTCATTAACTGATGACCCTTACAAAGTGGGCCTGGAACCACTGATATCAGCACTGATTCAACCACAGACCCAGGGTTGTCTCTGCACTTACCAAATGCACCCAATCCTTCTTCACTGTGTTATTCTCTACCCTTGCCAACTCAAGGGTACAGCATCATCCATTAGTCCAAATGATCTTCTAAACAAGAAGGGTTAGAGTGGCCTCCACATTAATCCAAGAATAAAATGGCAATTTAGGATGGATGACTCAGGCCTCAGATGATGGTTTCTTCCTGGCTGGGAACAGTTTCCAACAGTACAAGGGCTCAGTCTGTCTTCCTCCATAGTCTCGTCTGTTGGGAGTCAAACAGCAAATCCTTGTGAACCTCCCCAAAATGACACTGCATCTGAGAGTCTCAAAAGTAATAGGTTCTCATGTTGGTGAGCACAAAACCGAAACATGAGTAGGAAAAGACGGATGTGGAGCACAGGACTCACGTTCAAAGTAGTTTCTTCTTTCAACAAAACAATGTGGGACACATTATTCCAGAAGCCCGTATTTATACATAAAGTGCATTTGACTTAGAGTCATTTATCATACTTGACTAGCTCTGTAAGCCAACACTTATGACTCCTGCTGTGGGGTTCCTTGGGACACCCAAATACAGAGACCTTTGACTACCAAAGATAATCATAAACTGGCTCAGACAAGATCTTCTTAAACTGTCTCCCTGATACCACACCATGAGGAACAAGCCTCACTCAGGGCCAAGCATGCAACACAATGTGCTATGATCTGTTATTTAGGTCCTCTTTCTCCCTTCCTTCCCTTCATTCTTTCCTTCTTTCCCTCCCTCCTTCACTTTTCTTTTCTTTTCTTTTTTTCTTTTCTTTTTTTCTTTTCTTTTTTTCTTTCTTTCTTTCTTTCTTTCTTTCTTTCTTTTTCTCCTTCTTTCGTTCTTTCGTTCTTTCTTTCTTTCCTTGGTTGGTCGTGGGTGTTGTCCCGGAGCTCTTCAGCTCAAGACTACCACTCTATTACTTGTACCACAGCAGCACTTCCGGTTTTTTAGTGGTTAATTGGAGATAAGAGTCTCACTGGCTTTACTGCCTGGCCTGGCTACAACAAACCTCAGTCCTCAGATCTCAGATTCCTTGGAGCTAGGATTACAGGCATGACCCACTGGCACCAGGATCATGGAGGATTCTTTTTTCTTATTTTTATTGTAATTAATAGAAGGGTTACACGATATTTGCTAGATAGGAGGTGCATTAATTCACATACATTGATACACTTTCACATGTCTTGATCTCTATTTCCTTCCCCCACCCCCACCCCTCATCTTGTTTTCCCCCTTCCCTACCCGATTTCAAATAATCAAATACAAATATATCCGATATATCAGGTAACAAAGTGGGATACTGTAACAATATGAGATAACCAAGGGACAGCAAAAGAGATAAGAGATAACATAGTACATTAAGGACAACAATCATTCATTACATGGCTTTTGTTTCTATACCATAGAGGTCCTTTCATTTAGTCATGGAGGATTTTTAAGTCCCTGTGACCTCACAGTTAAACAGTTAAAGCCTTCCCACACTCACCTAAGAAGACAGCTGCTTTCCAACTATTTTGGTTCCACTCCTGGGAGAAGGAGGCAATTGCTGATTGCTTCTAATTATCACTTTTGAAGTCTTTATACCAGTTATTATGAAAAAAATAGCTTAGTGAATCTCCATTAGTATTTTAGTCAGTGTATTTGTTGCTACATTTGTAGCTCTGACTATATATACTATAAACAGGTTTTGAGTTAATTTTGGAAAAATAATTATTTGAGAACATTATCCATTTCAGATTTTTGAACTGGAAAATTTGCCTCTAATGTTGATGTTGTTATTTTTATTGTATTTTATTGTGGTGATAATGTCAGAGTTACACTTACAATGGGTACTTTACTTCTTGAAACTTGATAACCCTTCTCATGTTTTTGTCCCCCTTTCCCTCCCTCACACCCTCCCAATCATCTTTGTTTTCCTCTTCCCTTCCCTATTTCAAATAAACAAATAAATGTATATAAAATATACCGGGTAACAAAGTCAGATATGGTAACCAGATGAGATTAAGTATAAGTGGAAAAGAAAACACTTCACATAGTACATTAAGAACAACATTCACAAAGATAAACCTCTTGTTTCCATATCCTAGATTTCATTTCATTTAGTCTCATCCTGTATGACGATATGTACATAGCTTTCTCAGATTCTCCTAGCATTGTCATTGTTAAATACTTGGATATCTTCACTTAGTTTGTATTTGCTTCTTTTCTACTACTATTTGGTTTAGCTCCTATTCCATTTTTCCTTCTAATTGTGGAAAGGAATTTAGATACTTAACCAATTATCAATCAAATGTCTACTTTATATACTATGTCAGTTTGTTAGCCATTTCCCATAGATAAATGGATATGAATACTATATTTAGAAAAAGTAGATAAGAACAGGCACAAACATTTCAACACTACTCTTATTAGAATTGGCAACTTTATTGCTACTTTATTCTTTCTGAAGAAAAGTCTGGTAATTAGACTAGCTTTTCTGTTTTGGGTGAATTCTCAGCTTTGCTCTAGGAGAGGTGAGGTATGAGTGACCAGTGCATTTGTTCTGTAGACAGACTTTGAAGTTCTGCTGCTTGTTGTTAGTTGTTCTTGGAGACTAAGCTCAGAGATTTTCTAGGCTGAAATAGTGACTCCCTCTTGTATTGCAATTTCTTTATGCTGAGTTCTGGATTACAGCATGAAGGTCTGTTTGATCTGTCAATAATGTCTGCCTACTGATTTCTAGTTTCTTTCCTTAACTATCATAGATTGATTTCCTTTCTTGCAATTGTGTTTTAAAGTGTCAAAGACGTTAACTTATTCCTTAACCTTGACTTGGAGACTGAATATTTATTGGAAGTAAACTTTATTGCTTGTATCTGATTAAGTAATAAGGTATGCTTCAGTACACATATACAGTAGGGGATTTATAGACAAATTTAGAAACTAGCACATAATCCTGTAGCCTAGAGAAACAGGTTGTGAATACTTGTGTATTTTTTCTCTAATATAAAAATTTCAAAGTGTCTTAGATGAGGCATAATTTAGATTTTGAGAATATACTGATATGTACACTTGTTTAGAGCTTTAGTATCATATATTTGTTTGTGTTTATTTGTTTATTGCCTGGTGTAGAGCATTAGCATCATATAGTTGTTAGTGTTTATTTGTTTATTGTCTTGTTATGTATCCTAGGTTGTTTGAGGCTGGCCTCAAACTCATAATCCTCTTGTCTTAGATTCCTAAATGTCACAATTACAGGCATGAGCCACTATTCCTAGTAGAAACACATATATTTAATGAACATTTGTCCCCCATACATTAAACATTAATTTTTACATTATATTAAGTATGTAATATTAAAACATTAAAGGTGTTATACATGTTAACAAACAATACCATAATATTAAGTATAAGTTATACTATAATACCAAAGTATTAGTACATGCTTAATATTAAAACATTCTGTAACTTTTATATAATAATACATTTGTATTTATAATTAGCACTATAGTATAATATATAGTCAATATTAAAATGTTAAATATATAAGTACCTAGTAATTATAAGTACTAATACTTACATTTTAATATGTATGGTAGTCTACACATATTCCCTCAAATTAAAATCAGAAAGAACTGTGATACAAAAAGGTTAATAAGTTTTATTCTAAGCAGAAAGTCTGTCGTTAGAATCTATGTTCTTGAACAAGTTCACATTCCCATCAGTGTAGTAGTGTTCCCTTTTGATCACATCCCTGCCAGCACTTGTTATTGTTAGCTTTCTTTTAACTTTTAACTGAGACAAAGTGAAATCTCAATATTGTTTTGATTTGTCTTTCTTTTATGGCCAGACATATTGAACATTTCTTCATGTGTCTATAGTCCTTTCTCACTTCTAAGAAGTCTCTTTTAATCTTTACCCATTTATTAATTGGGTTGTTGTTTCTTTGAGGGTTTCTTTTTCTGGAGTTTAATTTTTTGAGCTCTAAATATATTTTAGATATGAGGCCCTTGTCTAATACATAGTGAGTAAAATTTTTCTCTTGTTCTTAGAGTTTTCTGTTTATCTTGCTAGCTATGTCCTTTACTATTCTTTTTTTCATATATTTTATTGTAATTAATAGGAGGGTTACATTATATTCACCATATAGAAGGTGCATTACTTCATAAATATTGATATCCTTTCTTATGTTCTGTTTCCCATTTCCCTCCCCACTACCCCCTCACAACTTGATTTCCCCCTTCGCTCTCCTATTTCAAATAACCAATTAAGCACATATAAAATATATCAGATAACAAGGTGAAATACTGTACCAATATGAGATAACCAAGGGACAGCAAAAGAGATGAGAGATAACATAGTACATTAAGGACAACAATCATTCATTATATGGCTTATGTTTCTATATCCTGGAGGTCCTTTCATTTCGTGTCATATTGTATGCCCTTATGTATCTCAGGTTTGTTCTACTGTAAATCTCTGCTAGGAGAGTCCAAGGTTTCAACTGATTATGACAAATGAGGGAGACCATTGAGCCTGTGTTCTTTTGGGTCTGGCTTACTTCACTTAATACGATTTTTTCCAAGTCTTCCCATTTCTTTAAAAATTGGGTGATGCCATTCTTTCTGACAGCAGCATAGAATTCCATTGTGTACAAATACCACATCTTGTTGATCCACTCATCAACTGAGGGACATCTAGGTTGGTTCCATATCTTTGCTATGGTAAATAGTGCTGCAATGAACATTGTTGTGCTAGTGGATTTTTTGTCCTTGTTTCTGGATGATTGGGTAAATGCACAGTAGTGGAATTGCTGTGTCAAAGGGGAGTTCTATGTTTAGTCTTTTGAGGAATTGCCTTACTGTTTTCCATAGTGGTTGAATGAGTTTGCACTCCCACCAACAGTGTAGTAGTGACCCTCCTGGCCACATCCCCACTAGCATCTGTTGTTATTAGTTTTCTTGATCCTGGCTATTCTCACTGGAGTGATGTGGAATCTTAGAGTTGTTTTGATTTGCATTTCTTTTATGACCAGAGATGTTGAGCATGTCTTCATGTGTCTATAGGCCATTTTTGTTTCTTCAGAGAAGACTCTCTTCAAGTCTTTGGCCCATCTTTTAATGGGATGGTTGTTTCTTTGGAGATTAGTTTTGGAGTGATTCAATTTTTTGAGCTGTTGATATATTTTAGATATGAGGCCTTTGTCTGTTGTATGGTAGTGAAGATATTCTCCCACTCTGTGGGCTTTCTAGTTAATTTGCTAGCTATGTCCTTTGCCATACCGAAGCTTTGCAGATTAATGCAGTCCCACTTATCCAGACTTTCTCTGATTTGTTGTGTTTCTGGGTCCTTATTAAGAAAATTTCGACCTGTGCCAAGGAGACATAGTGTATCTCCTATTCCTTCTTGTAAAGTTTTCAGAGTGTTGGCTTTTACCTCCAGGTCTTTGATCCATTTGGAGTTAATCCTAGTGTGCCCTTTGCCACTCTTGAAAGCAGTATGGAGTTTCCTTAAAAGACAACATATAGAGGGCCATGAGTTTGACCTAGTGTTAGAGTGCTTGTCTAGCATGCAGGAAGACCAGCTTAGATTGTTCAGTATGACATACATAGAAAAAAGCCGGAAGTGTTACTGAGGCTCAAGTGGTAGAGCTCTAGCCTTGAGAGAGCCCAAGGATAATGGTTAGGCCCTGAGGTCAAGCCCAAGAATGGCAAAAAAAAGACAACATATATGACCCTGCAATTTCACTACTGAGCACTTATCTAATACAACACAAACAAGGCCACACTAAGCTACCAACACAACTCTTCCCATAGACAAAAATCAACCCTGATTCCCCTGAGCAGATGAATAAAATGGGGTATATATACACAAAAGAATTCTATGCTTCTATCAGAAAGAATGATATTGTATCTTTTGTAAAGAAATTGAAAGACTTTGAAAAAATTGTATTAAGTGAAGCAAGCCAGAACTAAAATGTATCTATAAATCTACAAGTAGACATATGAGATAGAAAAAGACAAAAATGCACTTGGAATTAATAGATTATAGAGGATTCTAGATCTTCACACAGTGAGTTCGAATGAGGATATTCTTAGGAGAGGATCACAAAGGCTCAATAGCTATGAGCATATAATCATATAAAATTATGTTTTTTAAAATGAACTCCAAGAAATGGAAATAAGAATTTTTATGTTAGTTTGATTTTTATTTCAATCTTTATTTTTTTTCCTTCATCATAGTTTTTGACTTCTATAACTTTTGTCTTATATATAAGTTTATCTGTTGGGAGAGGTCAAGGGGTGACACAGAATTGGTGAGACACAGAATGAACAAAAGCAGTAGTGGTACTCACTAGACACTATGTTGAAAAAGAGCTATACAATTCTAGGGGAGAGATGGGAAGGGAAAACTTGGAGGAAATGAGGGAAGGAGGTGATACTGTTCTAAAAGAAATGTACTCAGCACCTGACTTACATAACACCTCTGTATATAATCTTTACAATAATTTTTTAAAGAAATATACTCATTACTTGACTTATGTAACTATAATCACCTTTTCAATAACAGTAAAAGTAAAAAAGAATCCATGTTCTTAGCTGAATTCCTCAGTTACTATGACATTATATTCCTTGTATTAAAATGTATAAAAAGAATGTAGTTTTCTTTTACAGAATTAATCAATTAAAGAGTCTCATGATCCCATACCAGTACCTTCACCATCTGTCCTTCATGCTTGGATTTCCTTTCTCCCTTCCCCTTCTCACAAACTGAGTAGAGATGATGAACTAAACTCTGCCTACCCTGGCAAAAAATCATTCTCATCTAATATTTCAAATAATACCTTTATTTTTCCTCTTGCTCAACCCTTCCTATAGGTAGCATCTGAATGTTTGGCAGTTTTGTCTTGTAGAATATTGTGTCAGAGGTGAGCAGCTCTGTGCACCATGTTTTTTTTCCTGTTTGTGTAGCTCCCTCTCTGAATGTTTGTGATAGGTTTTCAAAATTTATCAGTACTTTCTCTGTCTCAGGTTTGTATCTTTCCTCTACTTTCATAAAGAAATAGCTTCATATGACAGGAGCCTTGTAGTCTTTAAAGACCATAATGAGCTATTTGGATTTATAATCTTTTATGTTTATGCTCATAAATTAATTATATATTTGATTTTTTTTCATTCAATACTTTTAGTCCTTCTTTCTTATTTTTCTCTGTGGTATTTTTTGGGTGTAGGAAAAATCTGTTGCTCAGTGTTTCTGTTTTCCTTGATGTTCAAAAGGTTGTCCAGTAGGATTGCTAGTTAATTAATGTGCCCAGTGTTTCTTGATCAGTTACCCCTTTCATCATTCTTCTCTATGTTCTTTTTCAATTTCTTGTTCTTAATTCCTTAATTGTATACTCTTCTTGCTGCCTGGATGCTTTTTTCTTTTCCTCTTCTTTCTGAAAGGATTCTCCACAGTTTTCTTTTACAGGATTCATTTGTGGTGACTGCTTCCTTCTCAGTCTTCTCTGGACTTTATTTATGCACTAAGATTGTGATCTTTTGTGACATTTTTCTAAGTGCAGCCAGGTTCTTTTACATCTCTAGTGTCAGGGGGGTCATTTCTTTTTGCTATCTACAGACCATGTTTTCTTGAATATTTTCCAAATTTTTCTGTTTTATCTTCGGGAAAACAATTTGCAGTGCTGTTTTTTTCCTCCTATGCCTTCAAAACAGAGATTACTTGACATTATAAATATGCTTTCAGAAATCTCACAGCCTTTGTCTGCCCTATCTACTCACTCTTGAATAAATGGGTTTCATTTTCCAGCAGGTTGACAGGTGATGGATGTAATGTCCTCAGCCTCTTTCATCCTGGCACTTGGCCCTGAATGGCTCTTTTGTGTTCTCAGTCCTTAGTTGTCCTTGTCAAGCACCATGATCATTCATACACCAAGGTCAACTCAAGGACTTACCTTGGCTTTGGTTACTGGTATCCTTGCTTTGTAAATGGTCTGTATCCCACTGTCACTCTGTCTTCTATATGAGCAATGTGGAAAATGATGTCACAGTAATGTTATCACTACTTCAATGTCCACTTCCTATACTTTTCCTTACTTTATTTAACTTCCCGGTATTCAATGTGCAAACCAAGAACTCCATTTACTCCTCATACTACATTCTACAGGTTTTACTCTCTGTAGATTTGAAAATAAAATATATAACTGGGGATAGCTGAGGGGAGGACAAGGTTGGGTGTTGAACTCTTAAAATTCAATTCAAAATTTGTTATTCTGTGCTTAGTGTAGTTTCTGTATCCAGTAAGTAGTTGGTGTGCCTTGAGTTAGTACAAATATTTGCTCTAACAGTTTTACAACCAGACTCTTAATACCTAGTTCATCTTCATGACAAGTTACTGTGTGTAATAGTGTAATCTCTGTAATTATGGAATTTCCAAAGTTTTGATATATAATGCCCATTGAAAGTTTCTGACATTTTATGTCTCTTTGGAATTGTTCCTCTAGTGACTTCTAGTTAATATGTGATGGCCAAAGAGAAATACTATCTTTTCCCTACATTTGATTTCATTGTAAATGTATTTACATCAATTATACCACCACTTTCTAGATGATGTAAGACTCAAGATATGAGACAAAAGTAGTGGTGAAAATTGCAATTCACAAATCTATTATTTGACAGATTCATCTAACAATCAAACTGGCTATCTATCAATCTACCTAGCATAAACATTAGACATTTCACCAGCCTCAATTGAGAAAAAGAATATTGGCAAAGACAGGGAAAGCAACCATCAGTTCATATTCCCTCATTCAAAAAAATGAATAGGTGGAAGTGGAGCTGTGGCTCTAGTGGTAGAATGCTAGCTTTGAGAAAGCCCAAGGACAATGCCCTAAGCTCTAGCTGCAGGACTGGCAAAAGAAATTGAATAGGAGTGTACTGAGAAAGGGGCAATGGGCTCTTAGCCACGGCAGGATCAAATCAGACTTGTGGAAATAGTAATGGTTGTTAAGTATCAGGGACTGGGTTCAGATTTGTATTTTAGTGAATCAGTGACTGGGGCATCCACTGGAGCATTGGGAAATGAGGATAGTACAGAAGCTTGAGAACTGAGAGATTAGCTGAGATGGAGTTCCTAAGAGTCCAAAGTAAGAAGTGGTAGGATGGAAGTAAGTGACTAGAAGATTTGAACACTTAACCAGTAAAACAAATGGTGGAGTTGATGAAAACTTTTGCAAGTGAGGGTGGGAGAGAATTCTAGGGAGAATCACTGGGCACACGTGAGTACCTCAGTTCATGAAGGCATGTGAAGAAGAGAACACATATCTGGAATTTGGCTTTGTGATGTCTTAAATGTGAGGCATCTGAGGAATAAGGAGCAGGAAAACTTACCATTCATTACTTATGAACTGTCTACTTGGGTACCATGATAAATGCCTTTACACTTTCCAACACCACCATGAAATTTAAAAACTTCATTATGTAGATAACAATCCTTCCTACCATCCAGCTTAGTTAATATACTTGTCAATTCTCTCTGAGAATAGAAAAGTCCTATGATTACTTTATCTGGGTTCAGATTTGAAACCAGCTCACGCTTGACTCTAATTCACAAATTTACAATGATGAGGTACTGGGGGTTGGTGGTGATCCTCGGGTAAAAGAACGAGGGCAAGGGGGCTGGGAGTTTGGCCTAGTGGTAGAGTGCTTGCCTAGCATGCACGAAGACCCAGGTTCAAGTCCTCAGTACCACATACATAGAAAAAAGCCAGAAGTGGTGCTGAGGCTCAAGTGGTAGAGCTCTAGTCTTGACAAAGTCCAAGGACAGTGCTCAAGCCCTGAGCTCAAGCCTAGGACTGGCAAAAACAAAAACAAAAACAAAAACGAGGGCAAGCAGCCTGTCTCACCTCATGGCTGTAAGCTGTGTGGCTTGAAGTAACATATTGAAGTATTTTGTGCCTCACTTTCTACTCTGGTAAATAACAGGAGAAAACAGTTGTATATATACCATGTCAGATTTTTTTTTGGTGTTTAAATGATGTAGGTATGTTACATACATACCATATATGGATAAACATATGTTCAAATTCAAGTATATACATGCATTTTACTCAAAAAATAGCTTCCATTGTATGTTAGCCCTTAGGAAGTGTCTGATAAAAATATTAGTGTGCTGAATCCTGTCACTTATGGATTTGATATGAAACTGTCCCTTTGAGAGTTAACAACAGAGGCATGGAGGCCAGGAAGTAATGTTAGAAATCAGACATGGAGAGGGCCGGGAGTTTGGCCTACTGGTAGAGTGCTTGCCTAGCATGTACAAAGACCCAGGTTCAATTCCTTGGTATCACATATATAAAAAAGCCAGAACTGGTACTATGGCTCAAATGGCAGAACACTAGCCTTGAGGAAAAGCCCAAGGATAGTGCTGAGGCCCTGAGTTCAGTTCCCAGCAATGGCAAAAACAAACAAAAAAAACAAGCAAAAAAAGAAATCAAACATGGCTATGTAGGTCATAATTAGAATCATCAAACTAGGAGGATAATACATTCTCTTTAATACTTAGTTTTCATATTCAGTTGTTCTGAATATGTAAGATTCTGACTTAGTGGAAGTCAGAATTTTCCTTTGGTAAAATAAACTTTATATCTCTGTAACTCCTCTGAGTGTTATGCCTTAGAAATCATCACTATGCTTTTCCTTTAATATATTACCCCCAACCTTTTTTGGTGTCTTTGATAAATTAAGTTTATCTTGGTGTTCTGGAAATACTTTTGGGACTCTAGTGATGAAGGAAAATACCCCAGTAGTTTCATATATAAGTGTAAAGCACAAAGCAATCATTTCACAGAGTAATATAATAAAAAAAATCCATACAAATCCTGATAGATTCAAGCTCCCAATTGTACACAGTATTTCAGCAGAAATTATGATAAGGGGAAAATGTAGGACCCATACATACACTGAGCTGGAGTTTGCTTTGAAAATCTTCATGTGTGAGATTTTGAAATTCTGCCCATGCGAGTGAGTCAGTTCTATGAATTCCTCATTTCGTGACATCATTGATGAATCAAAGGTTTCTGTGTCTCCTTTTAGGCTCCAGGTACTGTGTTGAGGGTTCAGAAACAAGAATGACATGGAGACAGTTTGCAGGCAAAACAGTGCACAGTACTATGAAAAGACAAAAAGGATTGTTTCGTACAGGGACTTAGATAACACAAAGAGACCAATGAGAATAATGGGAGAAGTCTTCTTTGAAGAGACAACACTGCTGGATTTTTAAAACCAATATGTTAAGTGAATGAAGTAGGGGAGAGGAAAGGTTTTAGCAGAGTTTGGGACCCATATGAGTAAGGTCACTCAGGTGAGATGAAGCTTGGGAAATGTAGAATCCCTTTACTGCTGCTAGAACATAAGGGACGGTGCATGGCTGGTGAGAGGGTGAGGGCATTGGTTACATTAGTCATGGAAAACATAGTGGACACAAACCTGGGCCCATTTCAAAAGTGTTTACCCATTCAAGGAAGAAGATACCCATGAAGAACACAAGAGAGAAGTTTAGCCACATAACTTTAAGACAATTAAGTATGGAAATGATAAAGAAGGTAAATTTTCTGGTATTTTTGTATGTATGTATGTGTGTGTACACATCCCCACATAAATATGCACATATATACATACATATATATCATATATATGTACACACACACACTATATATATATATATATAGTGTTGCTATAAATTGTAAGTTAAAAATCAGTAAGAAATATCCAAGGAAAACTAGGCATGGAGGCTCACACTTATTCTCCTAGCTACTTAGAAGGCTGAGGTCAGTTCAGGCAAAATGTTCCTGAGTTCCTCATGACCAATAGGTGGGCATGGTGATATACATTTGCCATCTCAGTTAAGACAGGAAATGTAAATAGGATCATGATCCAAGTCTGCCCTGGCAAAAGTGAGACCTTAGCTGAAAAATAACAACCAAAAACCACTGGAGTCACAAGTAAAGACAAGACAGCAAAGAATTGTCTTAGCAAGGCAACATTTACTTCTGAGAAGAATACACCACCAGCCCTGCTCTTCTGCCCCAATTGGCCAGGCTCAGCAACAACAGCAATAGCAACAACAGCCAAAACAAAGAGACTGAAGTCTTGGCTCAAACAGTAGAGTTCTTACCTAGTAAGTGTGAAGTGTGAAGCTCTGACCTTGAAACTTCAGCAATGCAAAAAGAGTACAATAAAATAGTCATGCATAAGGGATTATTATTTCTACAAGAAGAGCTCATTTCTCCGGAGATCGAGATTCATGTTCCTCAGCTTGGGCTAAATTTGCCCTCTCTTATCTGCCTGGAAACCAGGTGAAAGCATACCGTCCCCACTGATTCCAAGAGCCCATCTGGGAAGACAGAAAAGAAATCACGAGAGAATGTTTATGTCTTCATCTGTCCCATCTTTGAAGTGGTATGTGTTACATGTGGTATATGTTCAAATGGCAATAGCTATAAAGTATATTAACTAGGAGAAATATGCAGAAAGATGAAGACAATATAGATTTAAACTAGAAAAACCCTTTACAGGAGAACAATTACATTTCTCTCATAGGACCAGAGTTTCTCTCTCTATATATGTATATATGTATATATTTTAAGGAAAAGGTATTTGTATGAAAACAGTAAGATGATGTCTTTTATAAGTGTAATTTCTCTTTTTAAAAATGGTATAGTAGGAATTATAGCTATATTTTCATTCTAATTCACTGGACATTCAAGCAAATTGATCTACTCCACTTGATTACAAGTGTAATTCAGAAGAGAAGAAGCCTGTCCTTCAGTGATTTGCATGGTGCAAGTTGCTCATGTTTCCTCTAGAACAAATAGGTTTGCAGACAAATTAATATATGGAATTTACAAGGCAAAGATATTTCGTTTAAACTTTAATGGCATGCATCTGTTTTGCTTTCCTTTTGTAAAAAATATTATATTCACTGTAACAAGGAAGATAAATTACAAAGGAGCTTTAAAAAGAAGGGAAATACCATTTCTATTATACATACGATGTATATTTTCAATATCTTTTTTTTACCCAATAGGGGATCTATGCTCATATCCTATTAGAGATGACAGATTGGGTTTGTAAACTAAAAGATATCTGGAAACAGGATTGGTCATAGCTTTTTAGTTTAAGTTGAGTTGCTATTTCAGGATAAGTTTTGTTCCTGTTCTCAACAACTGAAGAAGCACAGTTATTTATTTGAAGTCTTCGCTGTGTGCTACATTTTAGATAAATTTGATTGAAATGGCTATATGCCTAAATTAAAAAGTAGGCCATGCGATTGCAAGCAGAAGACATAAAAATAATAAAACTTATCTCTGTCCTAGGCAGTGCTACTTGAAAATTCAAAGGATGGTTTTCAGAATAGTTTCGTACACAATCTAAAGAAAGGACTGCATCTAATACAGGTACAAAGGGGAAACAGTTATTCTAAAATGTCTTCTATTTGCTGAACCTGAACTCGGTAAGCATTCAGACTTTATTCATTCAATTACTGTTCCCAGCAGTGTTCTCACCAATTTATTGCTTTTTTTAGTTTTTACTTTTTTTCTGCTCAAGAAACCTGAAATAATACTGAGTTGCACTGAAGAAAGCCCTCAAAGAAAGAAAGAGCAGGTTATTGGCTTTGAAAAACATAGGCAGTCCATTTTATACTTCCTGTTGTTTGAATGAATTGAAATAGAAGCTTTTTTGGTAACCTCAGGAAACAAAGCCATGAAGTTGACACTAAGTCTGAAAACATGACTCTAAAAGTCATCTTCTCTGCATCTCAAAACACAGCACTAGTTTTATGATAAAATGAACTCTAGATGGTATAGAAAAAGCACAAAATTAAAACTGTAGAATTACATTAACATATTTTCCAGAACTATTAAACCGTCTCTTTATAAAGTATAAATGCCTCATATGTAGGAATTAATTTATGAAATTGTGTTATAATGTACTTCGTTAATAGAAAATGATTTTTGAAAGGGGTCCTGCTTACTAACTTTTGTAAATATATTTCATCTACTGTATCCAGATTGAACTTTAAATTTCAGTTTGCTTTTACCTGACTATAAGAAATGTGTCATTTTTACTTATTTATAAATTGAATACTTTTCTATTAGGATGTGAAAAATCTAATTCATTTAAAATATACAGTCCATATACAGTGTAGTCTCCATGATATGCAATAGAGCTTCTAAACTTTTCCCTCTTGTCTAACAACTTTTGGATCCTGTTGCCTAGAATAATTCTATATATGTAAAATTCTTAATTAACTTTTGGTGAAAGTTTTATCATGCTAGATGTCCAGCCACGTGAAATTTTAAAATAAGCACTAGTAAACTTTAACATTATTTGCAGATGAAAATGATAACTTAAGAAATTATTGACTATGGATTCATTAAAGCCACACAAACAAATATTTACTTGGCATACTTTGCTCCTACTATTTTGAAACACTTATTTTAGCTAGGAATTGAAATGTAAATGTTTGTTTCTATGCAGAGAATTCAGTGTTAACGCTGATGGATTTAGTTACATTGAAACTATTTCACCGTGCCAGTGGACATACATTGTGAAGGAATCAATCGCTTCGTGATGATAAAATACCTCCTTTGAGTCATTTCCTAAAGTATTCTGCAGTAAAGAGCTTTAGAATTTCTCAATTTTATTGAAAAAAATGTTTATAGAAAGATGCTTCCTCAGAACATTAGAGTCATATATAGGAATTCTTCTACTCTTCACAAATGAGTTTAACACATAAAATACGAGTATAACATGGTATTATTTAAGGCCGTCTTTTACCTGCCTCATAATTACATTGAGCTGCCTTTTTCTGAACTCATTAATAAAGAATTCTTTGATTTCTAAAGAACATAGGTTTTGACTTTCTTTTACATTTTTATTGTTATTGTAAAGGTGATATACAGAAGGGTTGCAGTTACATAATTCAAGTAATGAGTACATTTCTTTTGGGACAGTGTCACCTGTCTCTACTTCTCTCCCAGTTTCCCCTCCTGTTCCCACCCACAAGTTGTAGAATTCGTTTTCAACATAGTATCCAGTGAGCAACACTCCTGCATTTGTTCACCCTTTGTCCTCCATTTCTGTGCCCTCTTTACAATCCCCAAGACACAGATGATCTTGGCTCTTTAACAATGATAGGATATTTTGTTCTTTTTTTATTGTTTTAATATTTTGTGATGACTTATAGAAGACTTAGAGACAAATGAAGAGAGGAGGTGGAGGCTAATGCAGTCATAAACATCAGGACATATTATATAAAATTAAGAGATTGAAGGAAGATATGGTGTTGGGAGGAACGAGGGAGAATGATGAAACGGGTGACATTAAGATGCATTATATTCACATAATGCTTATTGGAACAGCATATCCTTTTATAATTATTTTAAGATTAAGAAAAAATTGAAAAGAAAGCAAAACAATTTCAACCCAGGTGCCAGTGGCTCAAGCCTATAATCTTAGCTACTCAGGAGGCTGAAATCTGAGGATCATGGTTCAAAGCCAGACCAGGCATGGAAGTCCATGAGACTCTTAACTCCAATTAGCCACCAGAAACCCAGAAGTAGTGTTGTGCCTCAAGTGGTAGAGTACTAGCCTTGAGCTGATGAGCTCAAGGACAGTGCCCAGAATTCAAGCCCCACAACCAGGAACAAAAAAAATCTACATTATATATATATATATATAATGTATATTCATCCAGTCATGTCTAAATTTTTTAAATAAAACTGCATTCATTAAAACATAATCCTTATATGGAAACAAAATAAAAGCTCTTAGAAGTCTCAGGCAGACTATGAAATCAAGCTTAATCTTCTGTACTAGCCATCTATAATGATGCTTTTCTCTGGGTATGTGTAAATTATACTAAGATTGCCACTGTCTCAGGCAAGTTTTCCATTTTCAGCAGTAATGGAGGACATTATTCAGTGGGGTGTTATCACTTGATCATGTGACCCCAAATGAACTAAGTTAATATAGATTATTTTGATTTGTAATTTCCTAACATTCCATACGTCCTTTGCATTTAGTCAATGCAGCAGAGTCCAACAAGCTCCATTCATTTCAAAGAGAGAATAAGGATCTTAAGAAAATAACATGATGCTCAGAGTAAGTCAGCTTAAGGAGACTAGAGAATGATTTCAACATTATAAGATCATAGACCTAAGATTTGATATGATTGGATAACAATTTCATATCTCAATTAATCCTATAGTTTCACAAGGTCACCTAAATATCACTCAGAGTTAATGAAAGTCCATATCAATATGAAATGATTCTGCCTTTCTATAAAGTAAGTGTTTAAAATCTTTGATCCTTAGGAATATTTTCTAAGTGTGCTCTAGGATAATCACATTAAATAGGACTTCAAGTAAAATTCTTGTAATTTTATTGGTTATTTGAACTAATATACCAGGGGTCTTTTATTTTACTCATCTACATTCTGACTCTACAGAATTTATTTGGCTATAAATGCTTTTATTTTTTCTATTTTACCTTTTTTTTATAATTATGACCACTTTCTTTCTTGAGAAACTGGATTCTGGATACTCAGTTCTATTTCAATGTGGTCAATATGGTGACTTTTCCCATAGCACATTTTCCCCTCTATGAGTATCTGCATACAGCACTGAAAATAATTTGAAATATGATGTAAAAATCAGTGTTAATAAAACATTTCAAAAAAAGAAAATAAGCAATTCCTTTTCTCATACATCAACAGAAGTAAAGTCTGTGCATATGTAGTTTAAGCATTACAAATCACAGTGTCAGCAAGATTCTTCATATTAAAGAATGATCTTGTGTTGCACTGTGTACTCCAAAGCATTTTTGCAAAGCTGGCTTTGTAATGCTCTCTCAGAGATTTGGCTTCATTCTTTCTTCAAGGCCAAACATTCCACTTGCGGCTTGGGAAGTGTCCTCATTATACTGGAATACAACTGTTCTCCCAGTTGTATAAAGAGGCAATAAACATTGCCAGGGATCAAAATTACTATTTTGTAGTATACTGCCAGCCCAATAGAGGTCATTTGAAGGTGATAAAAACAGCTCTTGGAGGAATAGACCCTTGACTTCAACCATGAATACAGCTACTGTGTCTCCAGTGAATTACCTGACTCAATGAAACTGTCTTTTGAATAAAAAAAATACATATATCTCTGACTGGAATTAGCATTTCTCTGAAATGCTGTCTTTACATTTATAAATAAGCTTAGAGCAAAAGCCTTACAGATACATGAATTTGTGATACTTTTGTCTCACTGGCCTGTAGCTCACCTTGGCAGAAACTGCTAGAAGTGTGCATTTACTGTTTCTTCAATAAGACAAGGACTTATACTCTATGAAATTGCCTATGAAAGTTCTGATCAGCCATCTACAGTCCCTGCCTCTTCCTATTATAACCTAGAACATCTTCACATCCCCCCCAACCCTGACTAATGTAGCATTTCAGATATTGAAATCGAGTCAGGATAGGAGATGCTTGAGAGTGGGAGATCTGCCCAATGTTCCAGGTTGAATAAGCCAAAACCTAACCAGTCTTTCCTGGGAGCTAGAAACAGGCTGAGTAGTCCATCTCAAGAGGCAGGACAGGTCCCTTGGTGATAACACCTTTGTGGCAACAGCCTCAATATTCAATTCATTCTTGTGCTAATGAGCTAAATTCACCTTGACTAAATAAAAGCACTGGTGAAACTATCTATGGTGTCAGAAAGCATGTGGGAGGCATGTAAGCTGATCTGAAGTGAATGAGAATGGTGACAGAGAACGAGGGGAACCAAAAAATGCAAAGATAACTTTATGGTAGGAAGAAAAACCAGTTATATTCCTCACTATATTCCCTTCATCTCTCTGGCCCATATATACGTCATTCCTGTGGTATCTATGAAAATTCTGAATCTTTCCACATTCAGACAAAGGGGTCCTGATGACTTTCTGTCTTGTGGATATCAAAACAAATTATGATCAGGAACAAGGATGTCCTGAGAGAGGCAATTTTTAGTGAGAGAATCAGGACTATCTCATGAAAGCTGGGATGGCGTGTCACCCTCCTCATCAATGGCAAAAAATCCTTCTCTCTCTTTCTTATCAGCTCAGAGCTCTGTAGCTGTGGTAACTCAGGGAAATGGAAAGATATAAAAATTGAAGAATCATCATTAATACTGTCTGTCACTAGGCCTAGTAATATATGCTTTTTTCCTCCCCCCCTCTGTTTTTATGTGTGTACAGATGGAGACAATAAAGTTCATCCTCATTGTCTTGAAGGAAGGAATGAACACATGGGGAAAGCATGCAAACAAGCACTCAAGAATTGTCACATGCCTCTGGTTTTGCACAAGTATGTTTTGTTCACATAAAATCTGAAGTGATTTACATTTTCTTTACACAGGAAATATAAATGCAGTTTTCACCATAAAAGTGACCACTCCTTACCCTTACAATTGAGGTCAATATATTTGAAATGTTTTATGATCCTTGAATATATATGGATACCTGTGAAATTTGCTTCCTACCTGCTGACAGAATATATATGAATACTAAAGGCCTTCAAAGTTCTGTGTTACCTTAGGTGAACACATTTTTCTATTGCTTTTGGAATGCTTGCTCAGTGACTTAAGCATATTAGGCAAACATTCTACCACTTGAGCAATGTCCCTAATTTTGTTTTGTTTTGTTTGTCTTTGAGGCGGGATCTCAGCACTACATTTGCCCAGGCTCAACTCAAATACAATATTTTCTTACCTTTGCCTCCTATGCTGGGATTAAAGGTATATTCTACCACCCCTGGCTATAAACATATTTAAAACATTTTCTACTTACCATCAGATGATTTTAATTGAGAAAGCACAGTAAGGAAATAGTCAAATAATGCTTTTGTGACTCAATTTGTAATTTTAGTAAGTGTGGTAGCCCTGGTAAATTTAGGATGACTCCTCATGGATTACAGAGCATACCTGGGTCAAATATGGCACATTTCAATAAGAAAGAGGTTATTCTGTCTTCCTATACTCCACATTCTGACTTCATGTTCTCCTGCTCTGTAGATGTAGAAAAGATTCACTAAGGTTATTGCAGTTGTCTGATTTTAAAAATATATATAGCAGTGGAAGGAAGATGGTGCTGAAACAATAGGGACCCAGCCTAGCTCTCTCCCACAAAAAGAGAGAATCAGGGAATCCCATGAGTCAACTATCTTAAGAAATCCACAGCTACAAATTCTAGAAGCAATGGGGAAGTATACAAACCCGAAAAGAAATCCAGATACAGCTTATATCCAACATATCTGAAATGCGAGGACCCCTCCCCCACACCTCGCCTCTGGCTCCAAGCCTCGAAAGCCATGACAGAGGGCGCCAGGGCCAGGAAGCCCTGACCTCCAGCAACACCAGCAAGAGGTAGAATCTATACACAGGAACCACACAGACCTTGTACAGGCAGCACAGATGGTGGCAGAGCCTAGAGGGGGAATTGAACGACCCTCCAACACCACGAACCAGCTCACAGCCAAACCCTGATGAGTAAGTAGTCCAACGGGTTCCCCAAAACCCCTCAGGAAAGCAGAGTTGGTGGCGAGCTACAGAACTTAACCCAGACCCCTCCCACCCTGCCCAAGAAAGACTGGCAAGTGCAGGGGGGCAAGGAATTCAGAATCCTGTCCATTTCCCCAGCAGCCCCCTCCCCCAGGACATTTACTGGAGACTGACAGGCAGGTAGGTGCTAAGATCCAGCACCTCACCAAAGGGGGCAGAGGTGTCCCTGCTCCCACCTGCCCAATAGCCTCCTCTTCCAGGCCACTGAACCTGGAGACTGAGGGGCGCTGAGACCCTGCCCTCCAACAGTGGGTAGGGGTGTGCAGGAGTCTGGGAGCCAGCATCTGACTGACCCAAACCTAAGTGGGACACCCTCCTGCTGGGAGACTCCAGCAAGACAACACCAAAGGGCCCCCACTGAGTCACAGAAAGACTCTCTGCCAAAGCAGCTGAAACACAGCAGAGACCTGAAGGGCAGATCAGCAGGGGCCAAGCTCACACTAGGAGAGCCAGAAAGGTGTGGCTCCGCCCTCGGAGTCAACATCCTCGGTTGGGCTCCTCCCCTGGGAACAGGGTAGACAAACTAGCCATCCCCCTGGGCTAGCTGAGACCTACAGCCCACTGTGGAGCCACAGGTTGGGCTGAGAGATAGCTGTGCAGCAGCACACAGCCTCCGGAAACAGGCGGCCACACCTGTTAAAGCTACAATCTCTGACCAGTCAGCAGCTAAACTAATTTGGCTGAGAACCACGTATACACAGATTCCCAGAACCACCAGCCCCAAAACAAGTAAAGACTGCCACCTACTGACCACAGAGCGAACCTACAACAACAGTCTTTGATGCCTTGGAAAGTACATTGACTTTAGGACATATATGAATAATCAAAGTACCACACAAAGCCCAAAAGGAAACAAGAGTGAAGGGACAAGAGAGATGTCACCATCCAAAGAAATGACACCTGAAGAAACAGGAAACATGACATTGTTCAAGGAGATGATCGCAGACATGACTATAGACCTATCTCTCTAATGAACACAGGTGCAAAACTCCTCAATAAAATACTAGCCAACAGAATCCAGAAACAAAATTTTAAAATTATACACTACAATCAAGTAGGCTTCATCCCACAGATGCAAGGCTGGTTTAACATTCACAAATCAATCAATGTAATACATCACATCAATACAGCTAAGGATAAGAATCATATAATTTCTCTGGATGCGGAGAAGGCATTTGACAAAATACAGCATCCATTCATGTTGAAAGCACTAGAAAAAATAGGAATAAGAGGTACATTCCTTAAAATAATTAAAGCCCTATAAGAAAAACCTACAGCCAGTATTATACTAAATGGAGAAATACTAGAACCATTTACCTTAAAATCAGAAACTAGACAGGGATGCCCACTATTTCCACTTCTCTTCAATATAATTCTGGAACCCTTAGCCAGAGCAATAAGGCAAGAGAAGGACATAAAAGGGATCCACATAGGGGAAAAAAGAAGACATGATTCTATACTTGAACAACCCAGTAAACTCCACTCCCAAACTCCTGGAATTAATAAACCACTTTAGCAAAATGGCAGGATACAAAATTAACCTGCAAAAGTCAGTAGCCTTCTTGTATGCCAACAATACAAACAGAAGGCCAAATCAAGAAAATGATCCCATTTGCAATAGCCCCAAAAGAATAAAATACTTAGGAATTAACTTAACCAAAGATGTAAAGGAATTATTTAATGAAAACTATGAATGCCTAATGAAAGAAATTAAAGAGGACACCAGGAAATGGAAAGACATCCCATGCTCATGCTAGGTAGAACCAATATAGTGAAAATGGCCGTACTGCCAAAACTGATATTCAAATTCAATGTAATTCCCAAAGACATTCTTTTCTGAAATAGAAAATACAATCCAAATAACAAGAAAAGACGTAGAATAGCCAAAACAATTCTAGGCAAAAAGAGCAATGCAGGTGGTATTACAATACCAGACTTCAAACTCTACTATAGAGCCATAATAACAAAAACAGCATGGTATTGGCACAAAAATAGACCAGAAGATCAATGAAACAAATAGAAGATCCAAAAACAGAACCACAGACCTATAGTCAACTAGTATTTGACAAAGGAGCCAAAGATATACAGTGGAACAATCACAGCCTATTCAATTATTGGTGTAGGCAAAACTGGGCAGCTACACGCCGAAAACTAAAAATTGAACCTAGGCTTTCACCATGTACAAGCATTAACTCAAAGTGGACCAAAGACCTCAATGTCAGAGCAGAAACCTTGAAACTCCTACACGATAAAGTTGGAGAGACACTGGAACTCATAGAAACAGGCAAAAAATTCCTGAACAGAATCCCAGGGTCATAACAGATTGGAGAGACTCGATAAATGGGACTACCTAAAAATAAAAAATTTCTGCACAGATAAAAGCATATTCACTAAAGTAGAGAGACAGCCAACCAAACTGGGAAAAGATATTTAACAATAATACATCAGACAAATATATATATCCAGTATCTTAATATCCAGTATCTACAGGGAACTCAAGAAACTAATCCCCCTCCAGCCCAACAAACCAATCACTAAATGGGCAAGGGAACTAAAGAGAGACTTATCAGAAGAAGAGGTTAAAATGGCAGAAAAGCATATGAGAAAACGCTCATCATCCATGGTCATAAAAGAAATGCAAATAAAAACAACCCTAAGATACCACCTTACCCCAACAAGAATGGCTAAGATTTTGAACTCAGACAATGACAGATGCTGGCAGGGTTGTGGAGAAAAAGGAACCCTACTGCACTGCTGGTGGGATTTTAAGCACGTACAGCCACTCTGGAAATAAGTGTGGAGATTTCTTAAAGAAGTGAAAATTGACCTTCCCTACAATCCTGCCATACCACTCCTCGGCATCTATCCTGAACATCATAACCCAAGATATGATAAGGACACCTGCTCAGCTATGTTCATCTCTGCACTATTCACAATAGCCAGGCGATGGAAACAATCCAGATGCCCTACTGCAGATGAATGGATGCAGAAAATGTGATATCTATATATATACAATGAAATTCTACATAGCCAACAGACAAGATAAAATAATGGCATTTACAGGGAAGTGGATGAATCTAGAGCAAATCATATTGTGTGATACAGGTCAAGATGAAATGAACAAAACACATGTGGTATCCTTAGTATGTGGCTATTAGATCCAAACAGCACAAGAGTGAGGACTCAATATTTTTGTACCCAATGCCATGGATCTGGTATTGTAATATAAACACAGCTACATAGACATACAAGTTTATGACTCTATAGATATAATGCTTTATTACGTAGATTAATATGTATATATGACATACAAACCCTCAGCCTAATTTTAATTATGTTTTAAAATCTAAGTGTCAGTAATTGCATATAGAGATTCCCTTCTTGAATACTTGTTTAACATGTCATTTGAAATACGATGTAAAAAATCAATGTTAATAAATTCTTTAATAAAAAACTAATATATATACATATCAGTTATTATCTGTAAGTAGTTGAACAAATGATTTTCCATTCAATAAAGCAGTTTATGACTATAAGGCCTCTTGGTCAATGTAACCTCTTTCCTTGCTCTTCCCCATCCCTTGCTACTCTATCTCTTCAATGTCTTAATTTAGTAGGTTATGCATTGGATTTTATGATTGCATTTTATCTATTTTTATTTTTTTTCATGCTGCTACTGGGGCTTAGACTGAAGGCCTCTCAGTTTCACTTTTTTTTCCTCACTCCAGTCTGGTGCTCTATCACTTGAACCATACCTCTACTTCTGGCTTTTTGGTGGTTAATTTGGGACAGAAACTCACTGAATTTGTGCTCAGTCAAGCTTTGAACCATGATCCTCAAATCTCAGTCTTCTGAGTGCTGGGATTACAGGCAAGCACTGTGGCTTAAACATATACCTGAATACGAGTGTTCCTTGATATAGGAGGCCTTCTCAGTCAATACAATTTTCCTTTTAGTACTGGATATCCAACTCAAGCATTTAGACTTATAGTGTAAGTGTTCTGTACTCGTATTCATCTAGCCCTGATTCTTAATCGGTCTGGATAAATTGTATTTTCAAAATGAGAGGTTTACTTATTTGTTGTAGCTTCGGCTTCTATTATAATTTCTAGTAGTATGAATATAAGTGAAGTAAACCTTCAATTAAAAAAATGAGCAAATAGATCAATGACCTGAGGTTTAATTTAGTTAGTCATTAAACTTACTGTACCTCTTTCCTATACCATGTAGGTGTTGGAATAGAATAAACTTGTGCTATATCCTCTTATTGTTTCTAATCAATAGCATCCTATTATTTCTAATCAGTAATCTAATCCCGTCAGTTCCAGGTTATTACCTGGCTTCCTGAAGATAAGCTTGGTTTCCCATCTATGATTAGAACACATGTGGGGACATTTCAGTATTCAGCCAAGAAAAAAATTTATTTAGATCTAGAGCTGACCTAGAATTTGTATGTTCAGTGGATGACCATTAGACAACTGTTGCAAACCATTTCACTCACTGATTCTTTAAGCTTTCCTATGTACTGTAGATTTTCTAAACTAGACATTTAATATTAAAATGCCACCAATCTTGGCTAAATTATTTCTGAAAGTATCTTATTACCTTTACCTCTCAAGTATTTTAGTAAGTTTAGACAAGATGAATCAATGGGCTGTATGATGCAACCTCAATAAAGAGTCATTGAATTTGTAAGCTGACCTGAATCACTAAAATAGCATGCATTTGACTGCCAGGGATGTCAAGAGGTTCCAGCACAATTTGACACTCATCTGTAATGGCAGGCAGGCCACAATTTAGGCCCTAAATAATCATCATCTTCTAGAATTCATGGCTTTGAGTATTTCCCTTCTATCAAATAACCTGCTTCTAACTTACACCATACGTACCTCAGTGTTACCCAGATGTCACTTATTTTGTTAGGCTTAAAAAGATCCTGGCTTGTGTCTTGGAAAAAAGACTCTCCTTTACTGGCTTTGATAAAGCAAGTTACATGTTGGAAGGAGCTGAAATTAGCCCTTGCCCAGTTGCTATAAAGCAATAGCGGCTTTCAAGCTCTCAGTCACCCATCAGAAATGAAATCTTGCCAGCAACCACGTGATTTCAGAAGGATGTCCTTCCTGGTCAGGCTTTCTGATGAGAAGGTGGCTTTGCTGACTCATTAATGAGAGCTATGTGTGAGAGAGACCCAAGTAAGCTATGAAATAATAAATGTTTATTATTCTAATCCTCTCAGCTTGTGGTATTTTTCCACAGGGATAAGTAACTAATGTCAATCTGACTTATTCATTCAATCCATCTGTTCATTCTAGAATGCTGATGAAGTATTTATGATCACAGCAATGTTGGCTCTGGGAATACAATGGTGAAAGAGAAAACATGGTAATTGTTGACTTGAAGAGAACTGGTGGTGGAATGGATATATTATCAGATTAGATATTTCCTTAAAGAAGGTATGGACGAAAATCACAGAATTCTGTGGGTCCATATGGCTGAAAAAGAAAGTGTAATCTTTCATTTGGAGATTTTTTTGAAGAATGAGGAACTTATGAGATCAAAAATGAGAGAATTTCTCTGGGAAAGGAAAAGGTTATTTGATGACTAGAAATAAGAGTATTTGAGGGAATGACAGAAATCTGCTGCCTTTTGGGACAAGAAATAAAAGCCTATTTGGGTAGGTAGGATTGGATCATAAAGGTCTGGTAGGCTATTTTTCAATACAAGTGTTTATCTTAAAGGAGATGGGCTACCATTTAGCCTCTTTTAGTAGGTGAGGATATAGCACAATTTGTCTTTGGAAAGAACACACTAGTGGTACTGTGAATGGTGTGTGTGTGTGTGTGTGTGTGTGTGTGTGTGTGTGTATCACAGAGAGAGAGAGAGAGAGAGAGAGAGAGAGAGAGAGAGAGAGAGAGAGAGAGAGAGAGAGAGAGAGAGAGGAGGGAGGGAGAGAGGGAGGGAGGGAGAGGGAGGGAGGGAGGGAGGGAGAGAGGGATCTAATGGGGAAGCAGGGTTATTAGAATCTCATGGGAATAGAAATTTACTAGAGGAAGTTAGCCTCAGACAAGTGTGGGAATCTGAGACACCAAGATCTAGAAAAGGAGCTTTGCCTAGAAATACAATTAGCCGAATCCACTCAGCACTGGAGGAAGCTGAAGGAACTGTTCATGGACAGGTCTATGGTATAGTGGCTGTATCTGGGCCACCCTTCCCTCTGGTATTCACCAGATCTGTTAATGGGCTCGAAGACCAATTGTTGGAAAAATGAAGTGGACTTTCTCCTGCTCTCTTTTATTTTGACTTTTGTCTGTAGTGTTCATCACCTTTTTCTCCTTTTTCCTCTCTGTACTAGGGTTTGAACTCAGGGCTTTAGACTTGCAAGACAGATGCTTTATCACTTGAGCCACATTTTCAGCCAGTTTTGCTCTGTTAATTTTTGAAATAAGATCTCGCCTTTTGTCCCAGACTGCTTCCTGTAGAAGCAGGAGTGTGAACTCCATGTTCAAATTTATCTGTTAAGATGAAGTTTGTGGACTTAATATTTACCTGAGTTGGCCTTAAAGTTTGATTCTCCCCACTCACTCTCCTGAGTATATAGGATTACAGGTGTGAGCCATTGTATTCAGCTTGTGATTTCTTTCTTTATTATGTGTAATGATAGTTTCCTAATTAGAAATATACATAAGAAATAGTGATTGTTATATAAACGAAGGAACTATTTGTTGCTAAATCTTTAAATTCACCATTTGGTACTATTTTTCTTAAATTGAAATTATTAAAAGCTTATTCTCAAACATAATTAAATATTTGAAAATGTCCATATACCTGGATTGAGGTATTTCATTTTTTTGTTCTTATTTCTTACTGAAAAAAATTAGTTATTTTATCAAAGTATGGTTATTCTCCTTTGCAAATCCAGATGATAATTAGAGATATTAAAACAAGAAAAAATTATGTTCCTAAATTGTCACATGAAAACAGTCATTTTCTTTTCTGTAATATTTATCTTCAGTTCATATCTAATCAATTTACTTTTGTTGATTCAATTACCAAAATATGGGCTAAGCCTCTGGTGCTGCATTTCCATATGATAGACTGCTGCAACAGTGATAATTTTCCTAATCTCTAATCCTTATAACTTATACTCGCTCTGCATATTGGGACTTAGATCAGGTGGTGTAAGTTTTCGCTTTCCATTAGACATGATGTCTTGCTAAGAAAAAGTGATTCCAATAACTTGTTCTCCTGAGAAAAATCCCACTTTGAAGTTTCTTGAACAACTTGCCATCTTATTTTTCATTATTGCAGCTCAATCATTTTGTTGGCCTCTGAAGTCTTCTTCCATATTAATGTTGCAAAGATAAGGCTTGTTTTGATTCATGGAATCAGGTGTGGCGGCTCATTACTTGCCTGCCAGGAAAAGCCCAATGAAAGGTCTTTTTGAATATAAGCTTGTTTTCATACATATACAATGACTTCCTGAGGCTGTAGTTGTGAAATTCTGCTGGAAATGAATGCGGGATCACAGAATAGGATGGATTATCACATAGAGATATGGATGATATGAATTCCTCTTATATTTTATATCTTTGTTTTATTTCTCCTTTACGCCCTTTATCTGTTCTACTTCATCTGTTCCTGGTGCTGTATTCCAAAGCCTTACTGGAGTCTGCAGGAAGTTTAAGAAGATAAATTCTAGCTCTGTGGGCAAGACCACTAACAAGCTTCATGGGTGTTGGATGTGTTGTTAAGTTTTGTTGACCTCACATTTTTGCACTTATGATTGAGATGTTTTTTATATCACAAAATATTGTGAAAACATATTTGGGCCTCCATGTGCTTATAGCTACAATCTCTGGAATGCTCTAAGAAGTCAAATTATTTTACTTACAATTAAAAATAAGGTGGATATGTAAAGTAGGACACAAATCTTTAACCATCCTTTTTACTAGATGTGGAAAATAAATTTACAAAGATGAAAGTAAAAAGTGCAGATCACATGAATAAAGAACTAAGGGTGTGTAACTCAGTTCTAGCAGGCCTTACACTAGGCCTTTGATCATAAGAGGGAGAAAGTGAGATAAAGAGACAGAGTTGAGGTCAGAGATAGAAAAGCACACAGCAGGATTTTAATATTCAGGAATTTTCTTCTATTTTACTTTTATTGAAAAATGAAAATAGTGTATGTATACTTAATGCATATGAGATGGTTTTATATACAGGTACATCATGAAGTGACTAGCATCATCACATAAAAGACAAAGACAAGAGAAGAAAAGCAAAGATAGGGAAAAGGAAATGTCCTGAATAGTTTGTTTTACTGAAGCCCTGTCCTTCATTACATGGTCATATCCAGGTATGAGGTAGGCTAGGAAATAAGAGGCTACCTGCTTATCTAAATATTCAGATGATTGACTGGGGGAATAGATATTTGGGGACAATTGTCAATCTCTACTGCTGAGGAAAGTTTCTTCATATGTCCATGTCAAATTCAGAAAGAGTATAAGACAAAACAGTTTCTTGTTATTAGCACACATTAGTTGAATGTGGTGGTTCATTATTCCATTTGCATGCATGTACAAATATATCAATCTCACACTCTCATTCTTCCTTATTCCACTCTTCCTTATTAAAACAGTTTCACCAAGCTAAAGTTTTACTATTCTCATAGATTTAAATAAACTATATCTATCATATTCATCCACATTTATCACTTTCTGCAGTCCTGCTTGTAGTTTCTTTTTATATTATTATTACATCCTTCTTTTTAAAAAATTTAAAATATAGGTGTATAAAATTTTATTGTTATTATAGAGGTGTCATATAGAAGGGTTATAGTTACATAAGTCAGATAAAGAGTTCATTTTCTTTTGGACAATGTCATCCTTTCTCTCTCACTTCATTTTTCCTTCACAGTTGTAGAGTTTATTTTCAACATAGTGTAAAGTGAGTTCCACTGTTACATTTGTTCATTCTTTGTCTTCCATTTCTGTGTTCCTCCTTACCCTCCCAAAGAAAGACAAACAAGACAAAAGGAAAGAAAACAAAAACGGTAACAAAGAAAAAGCCAATGACTACTAGGTTCATTTCAATATTATTATTTTATATGGTTAGACACACATATATTGCTTCTTTGTATTATTATTATTTCTTTTAATGAAGTTGTACAAAGACTTTCACTTCCATAACCAGATTATGAACGCAATGCATCTTAATTAATGTCGCTTGCATCTTTCCCCATCCTCCATTTCCCCTCAAGTTACCTAGTTTAATTTTTATGGAATATATATTGACTATAATGATTACATTTTCTCACCCTTCCTCCCTTTATTCATGTGTTCCCACTTTTTCCATCTCCCCTTCTCAAAACATGTTTAAGTTTCTTGGTATTCATTTTGTTAAATGTTCATTATGTGTTCACAGGGTTTACACCATTGGACTCTTTCTCTGGGTATAATATCCTTTAGACAGTTTGCTGATGTAAACAGGGAAGTTTCTTACTATGTCCACTGAAGTTCAAGGTGAGACTCTACTCAGTAAGCCCACTTACTTTGGTGACCCATTGCCTGCTTAGAGCAACTTCTCTGAATCAGGCCAATAAACAGTAGGAGCTAAGTTGAAACATTATTGCAGGAAATGCCTGGAGAAGTCAAGGTTTTACATTACCTTACTTTAGGTCTCCTTAACATTTTGTTATCGGTGAAGAAGTCAAGGTTCTGGTCTGAAGTATAGGATAAATAACATGCATATCAAGTGCAAATGGCTCTGAATTCCCATCCGAGTAACACCCCCCCCCCCACATACACACACACATAAAATCGTCAAGGGCTGGTGACTCACACATGTGATACTAGCTATCCAAGAGTATTAAATCTTTAAACTCTGGCAGATAAATCCAAGAGATTCTTGTCTCCAATTAACCAGAAAACAAAAGCTAGAAGTGGAGATGTAATTTGAGTGGAAGAGCATCAACCTTGAGCTAAAAAGACAAGGAGAGTATGAAGCCCTGAGTCCAATCCTTAGTATACACACACACACACACACACACACACACACACACACACACACGCCCCAAGTTGATTTTAGTTGTTAGTGTTTTCTACTGTGTCAAGATAGGATGAATTAGAACTGCCATTATAGATGTGACTTAAAGATTCTTCCAGAGGAAATTTATTGTTGCATCAAGATTTCACATGAAAGTATGGTTTTCATATTTATCCCCTTTGCCAATGGTATATTTTCCACACAGTTTTATTGATGTTATGGACCTCTGAGGCATCTGTCTTTATATAAGGAGCTCATTTCTAATATTGTGCCTTGTGTGAAACTCTAGATCTTACTGCTTGTCTTGTGACTGGCATAAAAAGATCAGAGTATTTACCTGAGATCAGTAAATCATCTTTGATTATTAGCAATAGCTTTGGACTAGGCTCACAACTCCCATTTCTAGTCCCATTTTATTTTGCCTCTGGGATGTCTTAAGTTGCTTGTGAATTCAGTTATATCTTTAAAAATTATGTTTCTATATTTCACAGATAATTTCTAAATGTTTTGTTTTGGGAGTATTTAAAGGTATCTGGCTACAAATTTGTAATGGAGAATTTCCTTTATTTCATAAAAAAAAAAACAAAAATACTCTACTTACTGGGTTACTCCTTTAATAATCAACTGGAAGATCTAGAGAGAATTTTTGTTGTTGTTTGGAGGATTTTTATTGTACATTGTCTTTCAATTCTAAAGTATGTTAAATATATCTAATGTGATGTTTCTCATATGCAATAGTAAATACACATTTAGTGTTTTGAATAATGCCACAGAGATATTAAGTTATCAGTACTAGGTAGTTATTACTTTGACTGGGACTGCTGATAACTGTGGCTGATCTTTGAAAGATCTAATTCTAAGCATGCTATTATGTTGACAATAATTGACAATTGTTATCAAGTAGCTTTTCATCTTCCATGTGAACTTTGATCGTGACTCAATTTTCCCTTGAAGAAAAATTCCTTTGGCATTTGAAGGATTCTGAGATTTCATCTATTATAATAAATTTAGAAAGATTTCTAGCAAAAAGTTCAGGAAGATCTCTGGCAAGGTCTTTCTTGACATCACGCATACAAAGCTCAAGGAATGTATTTTCTTTTGTGATAGCATAATACCTAAGAATGGTAAAGTTGCCAAGCAACAAATCTCTCTAGTTTACAGTTTGGGAGGCTGGAAATTCAAAATCAGATGATGGGCATTTGAAGAATGGGTATGGCTGGAAACAAAACAGGACAACTCTATTATGGTATTATGTATTTTCACAGTTATACAAGAATAGCCTTTCAGTAAAAAGTAACATTTGTAACTAAAATTTATTCTCAAGAATTACTGACAAAATCACTGTAGAAAGAAGAATCTGGAGGAGATTGGCAGAAGATGGCGCAGTTCAGGGTGAGACATACTGGCAGTGCAGGAGACAGTCCTCTACCAGAAACTAATCCTAAGTAAGCTTTAGGACCACAGAGAATTCATGCAGAGAGGAAAAAAAGGAAGAATACCAGCGCAAAAAGAGAGCGTGGAGCTCTGCCATGGAGCGGCCAGGGAGACAAAGGCTCTTCTGAAACAGAGCAGAGAAAGCACTCCACAGCAGCACAGACCCGCCGGCTGCAGACAGAGCCACACAGAGCCTGCACGAGCCCAGAGCCCACACCCAGCCGTGCATGGACCTGCCAGCTTCATGGAACCGGAGAATCCAGCAATTTGTGAGTACCTCTAAGAAGTTTCCACTTCTGCTCAGGGAGCAGCATTGGGAGGGAGCCCCTCCCTCACCAGCTGAGAGCAGCACCATCTTGACTGCTGGCAAGGACCCAGGCCAAAGCAATTGGAGCCTGAGAGGTATTGCTGACAGCGCCATCTTTCTAAGTGGCAAAAGAATTCCCAGAGATCCCTTAGCCAGAAATCCAGCCCCAGCGCTGCTGAAGTCCATCCCCTGTGCCCACCACAGACCTGATAAACAAAGCAGCCCGTGGATCTCTCAGCTTTGTTTTACCAAACAAGCAATCTCATCCGAAAAACCGCAAAGCCAAATCACAAGAGAAAAAGGCTTTGTGAAGTGTATAGATCCTAAATTTAGTGGAGACACAAGTTTCCTATCCTGCCCCCACCAAAAAAAACCAAAACTGAAGAATACCCTTTAATTTTTTTTATCCCATTACATTTGCATTTCTAATGTTCTTATTTTTCTCTTTGCCATTTAACCCACACCATTTTTTCTAATGTTATGATTCATTCCTTTTTTTAAAAATTTTTTTCTTTTTTTTCTCCTCTCTTCAATCCTGCTGTCACTGTGGTCGTTCCTAGAAACACAGTGACAGCTCTGGGTACAGTTTGAATAAAAACGATATCCATATTGATACAGTCACCTGCTTTTTAAACTGCTGGTTCTCAACCCTAGTATCTCTTGGGTAAGAACTCAGAACAGTGAGGAATCTCCCTGCACCTTTTCTTTTCTTTTTTGTTTTTGTTTGTGTGTGTGTATGTGTGTGTGTTTTGTTTTCTTTTATTTTGTTGCTGTTTTGTTTCTTTTTTCTTTTTTTCTTTCTTAAATTGGTATCATTGAAATCTCCTATATCAACCTCTCTCTTTTCTCTATATATTCTTATTTTGATAAGTTTTATCTAAGTTCCTCTAAACTTTCTACACAAATACTCTCTGTCTATCACCTTAGGTCAGTTATCCTTACATGATACCCTTTCTTCATTACTATAATATTCTTACACTCCTGTATTATTCTTTTCCTACCTCCCTTGTCATCTTTCATATTATTATTTTTCTATCTCTGGTCCTCTGTTCATCCTTCAACTCTTATAATGCATGGATCTACATTTGATGGTTGTTGAGCAATGCTGTGTATCTAGGTGTTCAATTATACTCTAGGTCCAGAGGGACTTAAATACAATAGAGATTGGATTGAGGGGCTTATTATTTTGGTCATAAATTGGTCATCTGTGATTGTATTAGATTTGTATGTAAGTGTACAAAAAGAAAGAGTGTTATTACCAATCTAAAAGAGTTAATATCTATTGTCAGCCAACTAAAAAGGTCTAGGTTGGTTATATCTGAAAAATTATAATCTTGTTTAGTATTATTCTTGCTCCCATCCTCAAATGGGCAGAACAAGAAACTCAAGAAAATTGTCAAATCAAGGAATGACATCTCCCACCCAACATAAACAGGCAATGGAGCAGTCGGGGCAAATCTAGAGTAGAGCCTTCCAAGTGCTATACAAATGCAATTGATAAACATCATTAATGAAAAATGTGAAAACATAAAGAAAGAGATAAGGGAGGAAGCCACAGCTAAACAAGAGGAAATCATAAACAAGGTGATATGTGAAAAAGGGGAAGCATAAAGGAGGCCATAATAAAGGTTTTTCAAAGAAAAATGGACGAATTCATAGAATCCACAAACAAAAAGGTGACTGAATTCCAACAAATGTCCAAAGAGAATAAAGCTGTTGAGCTAACCACTCAAATGGAAATCAAGGAGCTAAAGAAATTCATACATGATTTAAACAAGAGATGAAAGACATGAAAAATGAGCAATTAGAAGCAACGGAGATGAAGAATAAAGTAGAAGCTTTGATAACAGGGTAGACAATGCAGAAGAGAGAATTTCCGGGGTTGAAGATAATTTAGTTGTTATAGAAAAAGAACAGAAAATGAGTCAATTCAAATCTAGGGAATATGAGAAAATGCTAATGGAGGACCAAGATACAATTAGGAAGCCTAATTTAAGGCTAATTGGTATTGAGGAGGGTCTAGAGAAAGAGGTCAATGGTATTGGAAATATACTTCAGGGAATCATCTCAGAGAACTTCCCAAATATCCAGAAGGGCAGGCCCATCCAGATACAAGAAGCTTTTAGAACCCCAAACAGACCTGGCCAGAAAAGGACATCCCACCGCCACATTATAATCCGAACTGGATCAATAGAGACCAAAGATAGGATCTTAAAAGCAGCAGGAAGAAGAAAACAATCACCTATAAAGGCAAACCAATCAAAATAACCCCAGATTTCTCAGCAGAGACCATGCAAGCAAGAAGAGATTGGAACGAAATATGCCATGCTCTGAAGTCAAATAACTACCAACCAAGAATACTATACGCAGCTAAGCTCTCATTCATAACTGAGGGAACAATAAAAACATTCCATTCCAAGGAAAAGCTTCAACATTAGGTAGCAACAAAACCAACATTACAGAAAATTCTCCAAGATGTTCTACACATAGAAAACCAACACAAATGTAATACAGAGAAAGACATGGCACCTAAAACTCATAACATCTAAGTACCACAAAAACTATCAAGACACAGGCCCTAATGAAAGCTTGTAAAGGGCCGGGAGTTTGGCCTAGCAGTTAAAGTGCTTGTCTAGCATGCATGAATACCCAGGTTCGATTCATCGGTACCACATACATAAAAAAAAGCTGGAAGTGATGCTGAGGCTCAACTGGTAGAGCTCTAGCCTTGAGAAAACCGAAGGACAGTGCTCAGGCCCTGAGCTCAAGCCCAGGACGGGCAAAAAAAAAAAAAAAAAAAAAAAAAAGAAAAAAGAAAGCTTGTAAAAATGGCAGGAACTAATAAATATTTCTCAATCCTGACTCTCAGTATCAATGGACTTAACTCTCCAATTAAATGACATAGATTATCTAGTTGGGTCAAAAAACAAGATCCATCGTTCAGCTGTCTTCAGGAGACACATCTTATCCAAAAAAACAAAAACCATTTCAAAATGAGAGGTTGGAATAAACTCTATGAAGCTAACGGACCCATAAACAGGCTGGAGTTGCCATCCTCATACCAGATAAAATAGACTTCAAACTAAAATTAGTGAGAAAAGACAAAGAAGGTTACTACATACTACTAAAGGGATCTATCCTCCAGGAGGAAATGACCATCCTAAATATCTACACACCGAATCCCGGAGCTCCGAACTTCATCAAGCAAACATTCCATTCACTGAAACAATACATAGATCGAAACACAGTGATTGTTGGTGACTTTAACACACCACTCTCACCTTTGGACAGATCAACAAGGCAAAAATTCAACAGAGAAACCTTAGAATTGAACAACTACATAGACCAACTAGATCTAACAGACATCTGCAGATTATTCCACCCAGCAACAACACAATATACGTTTTTCTCAGCAGCACATGGAACATTTTCCAAAATAGACCACATTTTAGGCCATAAAACAAACCTGGACAGACTCAGAAACACTGAAATTATTCCCTGCACTTTCTCAGACCACAAGGGCATCAAATTGGAACTGAACACACATCTCCTCCAATGAAAACCCTGTAATGCATAGAGACTGCACAACACATTGTTGAATCACCAATGGGTCATTGAAGAGATCAGAACAGAAATCCAACAGTTTGTGAAATTTAACAAAAAGGAGCACACAAAATACCAGTTCCTTTGGGACACGGCAAAGGCAGTACTCAGAGGAAAATTTATAGCTCTGAGTGCCAACAACAACAAATTTAAAAAGTTGCAAACCAACAATTTAATGTGTCACCTTAAGCTCCTGGAAAAAGAGCAACAAACCAACCTTAATCCCACTAGAAGGAAGCCAATTATTAAAATCAAAGCAGAATTAAATGAATTGGAATCCAAAAAAACTATAGAAAGAATCAACAAAACAAGGAGTTGGTTCTTTGAAAGAATTAACAAATTGACAAGCCCTTAGCAAATCTTACCAAAAAAAGGGGAGCATACAGAAATAAACAAAATCACAGACAAAAATGGTAATATCACTACAGAAATTACCAAGATCCAGAGTATCATGAGGGAATACTTCTCAAAACTTTACACCAACAAATTTGAGAATCTAGAAGAAATGGATGAATTCCTAGCCAATATTAACATACCCACACTGAACCAAGAAGAACTAACCCAACTAAACAGGCCTATTTCAAGCACTGAAATAGAAATGGCAATAAGAGAACTCCCACCTAAGAAAAGCCCAGGGCCAGATGGATTCACAGCTGAATTCTATAAGGTCTTCAAAGCAGAGATCACACCAATACTCCTCAAGCTCTTCAACAAAATTGAAAATGAAGGTTCTTTACCAAACTCATTCTATGAAGCCAGTATAACCCTCATCCCCACACCAGACAGAGATTCATCAAAGAAAGAGAACTATAGACCCATTTCTTTGATGAGTATTGATGCAAAACTTCTCAACAAAATACTGGCCAACTGTCTTCAACAACTCATCAAAAAAACTATACACTATGGTCAAACAGGTTTCATCACAGGGAGGCAAATCTGGTTCAACATACGAAAATCAATTAATATAATTAAACACATCAACAGGAGCAGGGACAAAAATCACATGATTGTCTCAATAGATGCAGAAAAGGCATTTGACAAGATCCAACACCCCTTTATGTTAAAAGCTCTGGAGAAACTAGGAATCCATGGAACATTCCTCAATATAATAAAGGCTGTTTATGACAAACCCACAGCTAGTATTATACTTAATGGGGAAGAGCTAAAGCCATTCCCTCTAAAATAAGGAACGAGACAAAGATGCCCACTCTCTCCACTCCTCTTTAACATAGTATTAGAATTTCTAGCCAGTGCAATAAGGCAAGAAGCAAGCATAAAGGGGATGGATCCTAATAGGGAAAGAGGAAGTAAAACTATCCCTCTTTGCTGATGACATGATCCTATATTTAAAGAATCCTATAGACTCTACTCCCAAGCTCTTTGAGCTGATTCAAAACTTTGGAAGGGTAGCAGGGTATAAAATTAACCCTCAAAAATCAACTGCCTTCCTCTACGCCAACAGTGAGAGGAATGAGGCAACAGTAAGGAATGCAACCCCTTTTGTAATAGCCTCAAAGAAAATAAAGTACCTAGGAATTACCTTAACTAAGAAAGTAAAGGACTTTTTTGATGAAAACTTTAAAATCTTGAAAAAGGAAAGTAAAGCAGACCTGAGGAAATGGAAAAATCTCCCATGCTCCTGGATTGGAAGAATCAATATCGAGAAAATGACAATATTGCCAAGGGCTATCTACAAATTCAACGCCATACCCATCAATATCCCAATGGCATTCTTTAAAAAAATAGAAGAGGCAATCCAAAATTTCATATGGAATAATAAAAGACCCTGTATAGCAAAAACACTTCTTAGCAGAAAGAACAGTGCAGGAGGAATTTAAATACCAAACTTTAGACTATTAAAGAGCTATAATTATAAAAACAGCTTGGTACTGGCACAAGAACAGGCCTGAAGACCAATGGAATAGAACTGAGGACCCAGATATTAAACCACAGACCTATGGCCACCTAATCTTTGACAAGGGAGCCAAAAAAATAGAATGGAAGAAAGACAGCCTCTTCAACAAGTGGTGCTGGCAGAAGTGGTTAAGCACATGCAGAAAACTAAAGTTGGATTCTTCTTTGTCACCCTGTACTAGAATTAACTCCAAATGGATCAAAGACCTGGAGGTAAAAGCCGACACTCTGAAAACTTTACAAGAAGGAATAGGAGATACACTAGACCTCCTTAGCACAGGTCGAAACTTTCTTAATAAGGACCAAGAATCACAACAAATCAGAGAAAGGCTGGATAAGTGGGAATGCATTAAACTGCAGAGCTTTTGTATAGTAAAGGATATAGCTAGTAAATTAATTAGGAAGCCTACAGAATGGGAGAAGATCTTCACCAACCAAACAACAGACAAAGGCCTCATATCTAAAATATATCAAGAGCTCAAAAAATTGAATCACTCCAAAACTAATCTCCAAAGTAACAACCATCCCATTAAAAGATGGGCCAAAGACTTAAAGAGAGTCTTTTCTGAAGAAGAAATAAGAATGGCCTATAGACACATGAAGAAATGCTCAACATCTCTGGTCATAAAAGAAATGCAAATCAAAACAAATCTAAGATTCCACCTCACTCCAGTTAGAATGGCCAGGATCAAGAAAACTAATAACAACAGATGCTAGAGAGGATGTAGCCAGGAAGAATCTCTACTACACTGTTGGTGGGAGTGCAAACTCATTCAACCACTATGGAAAGCAGTATGGCAGTGCTTGAAAAGGCTAAACATAGATCTCCCCTATGACCCAGCAATTCCACTACTTGGTATTTACCCAATCATCCAGAAACAAGGACATACTAAATCCATTAGCACAATGATATTCATTGCAGCACTATTTACCATAGCAAAGATATGGAACCAACTTAGATTTCCCTCAGTTGATGAGTGGATCAACAAGATGTGGTATTTGTACACAATGGAATTCTATGTGGCTGTCAGAAAGAATGACATCGCCCCATTTGTTAGGAAATGGAAAGACTTAGAAAAAATCATATTAAGTGAAGTAAGCCAGACTCAAAGGAACTTAGGCTCAATGGTTTCCCTCATTTGTCATAATCAGCAGAAACCTTGGGCTCTCCTAGCAGAGATTTGCAATAGAGCAAAACCTTGATAAAAAAGGCCATATAGTAGGACGCTAAATGAAAGGATCTCTAGGATATAGAAACATAAGCCATATAATGAATGATTGTTCTTCTTAAGGTACTATGTTATCTCTCATCTCTTTTGCTGTCCCTTGGTTATCTCATATTGTTACAGTATCTCACTTTGTTACCTGATATATTGGTTATATTTGTATTTGGTTATTTGAAATTGGATAGGGAACGGGGGAATAGAAGATGAGGGGTGGTGGTGGGGGGAGGGAAATAGGGACCAAGACACGTGAAAGGGTATCAATGTAGGGGATTTAATGAACCATCTATCTGGCAAATATCATGTAACCCTTCTATTAATTACAATAAAATATATGAAAAAAAAGAAAGAAAGAAAGAAAGAAAGGAGGAAAGAAAGAAAGGAGGAAAGAAAGAAAGAAAGGAGGAAAGAGAGGAACAAAGAGAAATGGAGAAAGAAAGAAAGAAAGATAGAAAGAAAGAAAGAAAGAAGGAAAGAGATAAAGGGAGAAAGAAAGAGAAAAATAGAAAGGGAGAAAGAAAGAGAGAGGAAGAAAGAAAGAAGAGGATAAGAATAGGGAGGGAGGAAGGAAAGAAGGAAGGAAGGAAGGAAGGAAGGAAAGAAGGAAAGGAGGGAGGGAGGGAGGAAGGGAGGGAGGGAGAGAGGGAGGGAGGAAGGTAGGAAGGGAGGGAAGGAGGAAGGAAGAAAGGAAAGGAAAGAAAATTAAGAGGGAGAAATTACCTTGAGCATGTTTTTTAAGTAATTCTCTTCAAAATTTTTAATGTATTCAAAAATTCTGCTTTAGTAACTTTAACTGGAGAGAACGATTAAATAAGCAAGGGACAGAAATCACAAAATGAATTAGCTTTTAAAAGGCTATAATGGTGATTCTGTTTGATATTATTCGTTAGAAAGGGACCAAGTTAGATTATTGGGAGGGAGTTGTGGGAGGGAATTGGGGACAAAAACATGAGAATGAGTATCACTGTGTGGGGAGTAATGCACCTACTATCTGACAAATATAACTGTAACCCCACATTACAATATAATTTTTTTAAGAAAAGAAAAAGATAATAGTGGTGGTTGGAAATTGAATAAACTAAATACAACATTGTAAAAAAAAGGAATCCGGATTAGCCTTTAAATAAATAAATAAATAAATAAATAAATCATCCCATGTTTTCTGTAGATAGATTTGCATTAAAGCATATCTCTGAAGATAACTGACTTTGAACCAGCAATCAATATATCAAAATGATTCGAAAGGTTCTTACATTTTTTTCCTACTGACTGGAGTTTTTGAATCATAAAGAATTAAAAGTTTTATTACTTATAAAGGTGATGTACATAGTTTTTACAGTTACATAAATCAGACAAAGAGCCCATTTCTTTTGGGACAATGTCACCCTTCCCTCCCTCTCTCTTGATTTTTTCTGCCTGTCCCCATGTACAAATTGTAGAGCACATTTTCAACATAGTGTCTAGTGAGTACCACTGCTGCCTTTGTTCACCTTTGCCGGGCCATTTCTATACTTCCCCTTACATTCCCAAAGGCATATAAATGGATAAACAAGACCAAAAGAAAATAAAATGAAAGCAGCAACAAAGAAAAAATATTGCTGTTTCATTTGTTACAGTTCATTTCAATACATATTATTTTGTAATATGCCAGATGCATGTAGGAATGGAACCTTTGTGTCCCACTCCTAAGAATATCATCCTTTACTGTCACAGGGTGTGAATGCCTAGAGTACAGTATAATTTATCCTGTCACAGTGTACTTTAGGTCTAGCTTCCTCGTATGAGAGAAAGCATGCAGCATTTGTCTCTCAGAGGTTGGCTAACCTCATTTAACATGATTTATTCTAGATCCTCCCATTTTCTTTTTTTATGCTTAAATTGCATATTTTTATTGTAATTAATAGAAGGGTTACGGTTTTATTCACCAGACAGAAGGAGCATTACTTCACACACATTGATACCCCTTCTCATGATTTTGTCTTCATTTTCCTCCCCCCGCCCTCTCCCCTCATCTTGTTTTTCCCTCCTTCCCTTTCCAATTTCAAATAAATAATCATGCATATAATATATAGATAGCAATGTAAGATACTGTAACAATGAGAATAACCAGGAACAAAAGAAATGAGAAATAACATAGTACATTAAGAACAACAATCACACATTATATGGTCCTTGTTCACATATCCTGAGGTCCTTTCATTTAGCCTCATCCTATATGGCCTTACATATCTTGGTTTTGAGCTATTGTAATCCTCTGCTAGGAGAGTCCAAGGTTTGTACTAATTATTACAAATGTAGGTCCTCCCATTTTCTTGCAAATGACATAATATTGCTATTTCTAATAGCTGTGTAAAATTCCATTGTGTACAGATACCACATTTTTTATCCATTCATCTATTGCAGGGCTTCTGGGCTGTTTTCACAACTTGGCAATTGTGGAAAGACCATGGATGTGCAATGAACATGGATGTGCAAATATCCTTACAGTATCCTGGCTATTGATATCTAAGATAGATGCCAAGGAGTGGCATTGCTGGGTTGTAAGGCAGATCTTTCTTTGGGTTTTGAGGAACCTCTGCACTGCTAAACCAGTGGGTCCCCTAATTCACGTTCCCACCAACAATGCAATAGGGTTCCTTTTTACCCACATACCTATCGACATTCACTGTCATTTAAATTCACCATGTTGGCGATCTAACTAGATGGAATTGCACTTATTGTTTTGATTTGTACTTCCTTTATGGCCAGGGATAATGAGCATTTCTTCATGTGTTTCTTTGCCATTCTGCCATTTTCTGAGCAAACAGAAGGAATTTTAGAGGTTTTTCTGACATTCTTTTCTGTAAGAATGAACTCAAATCTCAAAGCAACATCAATCACTCTTAAAGGTTTAATCACTTGAAAGGTTCTACTGTTATTCAACTGAATCCCATTAAGAATCAAATTCTGACAAGAATTTGGGAGGGAACTAACCATACTCAAGTAATGACAAAATAATCTTAATGTGTGGTTCTCTTTTCTTTATTTTTTGTTGATTTTAGGGCTTAAATTCAGGGCCTGGGCATTATCCTGCACTTTGATGCTCAAGGTTATTGATCTACCATTTCTGGTTTCCTGGTAGTGGGTTTCTGATTGAGTCCCATGGACTTTCTTTTCTTGGCTGGCTTTGAACTGCCATCCTCAGATGAGTAGCTAGGATAACAGGTTTGAGCCACTAGAGGCTGTCCCATCACTTTTCTTCTTTGAGTTTTTTCTTCCATTTTTTGGATGTATGTACAGTCATATAATCATCTATATATATGAAACAAAATGTCATGACTTGTGGAGCTAACCACTGGACCTTGAAATATTTCTTGAGAAAAGACACCTATCCCCAGATAATGTGTACTTTCTTTAATTTATCTTTGGACTTTTTCAGGACATAAAATTCAGAATATTCATGTGACTCAGACTTAAAAAGGCCAAATTACAAAAATACATTGAAGCATTTCTGTTGACTCATTTAAGATCTTTTTTTAAAAAATAATATATGGAGATGTAGATTAAATACTCTTTGGGATCATGCCCAAATAGATACAGCATGGTATATTAACATGCTTTAAGCAGGCGTAGTTTTAAGCCTGATGCATTTAGACCAGTTAATGTAAAGCTACATGTTTTTAATTGTTTTCTTGTTGTGTTGTTCTTACAATGACATTTTCACAGCTTTGCTTTAAAATATGAGAATGAATATTACAGATTCTCTTTTATTTGTATCCTTCTGGCAAAGTTTTAAAACACTCATAAAATAATCAGGGAAATTGTCTCCACCAACAATTATGAGCAAAGCTACTGAAGTTGAATGCCTCTAAGTGAAGCTTTGAGAATGATGTTAATTTGTTGTAAGACATGTTTTTGATGAGTATTATTATAAAGGGAGAAAAAATGACATAGACAGATTTTTAAAGCCTCTAAAGATCCGGAAGCACAATGATAGAAAAACTCTCTTCCTTTGTCCTTTAATATTTTGAAGGAAAAATAGAAAAGGACCCATTTTCAGTTATGATTCTTTCAAGGGGCTTCTCCCAAGTGAAGGTGGCTCTTTTAAACTTCAAATTCTCTATCCTTTACAATAATGATGAAATATGTCACCTTTGCTCCAATTTTAGTATATGAAAAGAATCCAAGATTTTCATGATGCCACTTCAAAAATTTCTATTTCCTGGTACAATATAAGATTCTTTTTCAAGCTCTAGCCATATTATTGATGATGTCAAATAAAATGGGGATTTTCTTTTTGGACAAGGACTATATCTCTACTAGAAATAATTTTCTCTTTCTTGGGAAATCATATTAACCACCATTTACTCAAGAATGATTTAACCACCTTTAATTTTGGAGTTGGAGAGCTGTATTTCCAGTGAGTTATCATCTGACACTTCTACAAAGACTATTTCTCTAAGTTTGAGCTTATTCTCTTCAAACTGGGCTTTCCTCATACTGGATAGACATGGAAAATTGGACACTCCCTTAGGTCTTACCTATTAGACAATTGCTTTCCCCATCTTCAACACAGACCTTCCTTTCCCTCCTTCCCTAAAGACACATGGCCTCCATCTCAGAGCCTTCTCTCACTCACGTTCTTTTCCTGAAACACACATCTCTTTATTATCTTTACTATCCTGTAAGTACAGATAATATCAAAAGCTCTCAGTCCAGAAGAGACACTGGTAGCTGAAAGAAGAGCTTCATATGGAAAACCATGATGGATAGTGGAAACACCATTGTAATAATTTCTCTCTATGATCCTTTTCCCTGACTACTTGGTAACTTTTTGAAATACTGCTCTGTGTCTCATTATCTTATCTTTAACATTTAACCAAAAATTCCCAGTAAATATGACTGTGCTTTGATTGCTTAAAATAGATAGTCAGTAAATATTTAGTAAATACATGTAGTGCTCCTGATATACAATTGCAGAAATATTATGATATAAATCTTGATAGCATTTTTCTTTCCCTTCTCCGATAAGCTCCAGTTACCAGCTTGCTGACAAGATTCAGATTTATGTGAGATCATAAATTCTGAAGCAGAATCCCAGGTGCTTTTTGAAATTAGCATAATATAGTTCATGTATTCCACTGCAGACTGATTTTGAAATTCAAAGCTACAGTATTAAACTGTGGGACAGATGAGGCTCTTAGAAGGAATTTGTATGAGGGAATTATTCCTTCCACTCATAAGGGAATGCCTCTCCTCATATCCCTTGCAGGATTATACTTTGCTGTTGATCTAAGGCTGAAAAAAGCTAGTATAAAGTTCTGGTCCCTTTGTACACAAACTATATAATTAATACAATTTTCTTTGAGGCTCAGTGACCTTATCCATAAATATAGGTAATAATATCTACCATGATTATTTCACATGGACTGGGTGACATTTGAATGAACTAATGCTCACAAAAGAAATTTGAAAAATACCAATTGATGTGGAAGTGTAAGATATAATTAGTAGTTAATATGTACCAGTTTATTTGTAAGATTAAAATTGAAGGAAGTGAATATTTTTGTGTAAAAACAAATAATATTTCCGAATTTATTTGAAAAAAGTTATCTGTTCTTCTACTTCTCCCTTTATCTTTATTTCTTTTTTGTCATATTTTAATTGTAATGTATAGAGGGGTTATACTTACAGTTGCTAGATAGTAGGTGCATTGCTTCTCACACATTGATACTCCTCCTGTTTTTGTCCCCATTTCCCTCCCCTTACCCCCTCCTAATTTGTTCCAGTCCTGAGGCTTGAATACAAAGCCTGGCACTGCCTCTGAGCTTCTATTGCTCAATGCTAGTACTCTACACTGGAGCCACAGCTTCAATTCTAGTTTTTTGTTTGTTTCTTTTGTTTTTAGTCTATTGGCAATCGGAATTTCATAAACTTCCCCTTTTGGGCTGGCTGTGAACTGTGATCCTCAAATCTCAGCCTCCTAAGTACCTAGGGGCATGAACCACTGATACTCAGCTCTTGATAAATACATTACCTAATACTAGCCCATCGGTTGAATGGTTACAGTGTACTAGAACTCATATAGATGATCCTAGTTAATTATAACTGCAAATCTATAAATTAGAAATAATTAGCCAGGCATGGTGGCTCATGCCTATAATTCTAGCTACTCAGGAGGCTGAGATCTGAGCATCACAGTTCAAAGCCAGCCTGGGCATTAAAGTTCTAGAGACTCTTATGTCCAATTAACCTCTAGAAAACCGGAAGTGGCACTGTGGCTCCGGGATAGGGCAGTAATCGTGATCTGAAGAGCTCAGGAACAATGCCCAGGTCGAGTTCAAGCCACATAACCAACAAGAAAGAAAGAAAGAAAGAAAGAAAGAAAGAAAGAAAGAAAGAAAGAAAGAAAGAAAGAAAGAAAGAAAGAAAGAAAGAAAGGAAGGAAGAAAGGAAGGAAGGAAGGAAGGAAGGAAGGAAGGAAGGAAGGAAGGAAGGAAGGAAGGAAGAAAGAAAGAAAGAAAGAAAGAAAGAAAGAAAGAAAGAAAGAAAGAAGAAAGGGAAAGAAGAAAACTAAAACTCTTCCTTGTACTGCTGCTGAGGAAGTATAGCATTGTAGCATCCAAGCTTATTTTTTTGAAGTTGTCAAAAAAAAAACCCAAAATGAAATAGTTCTACAATGCTAGGATTTCCTCTTGTTAATGAATTCTTTTTTTTATTTCTTCTGTACTCTTCCAAGTATTATAATAGGTATGTAGCATATGCAAGTGTATACATACCCTACTTTTGTATGGGGTACTTGAATTTAGGGCCTTGTGCTTTCCCTTAGCTTTTACACTCAAGGCTGGTGCTCTACCACTTGAATTACACCTCCACTTCCATCATTTTGCTGGTTAACTGGATATAAGAATCTTAAGAACTTTTCTGGCATGGATATCTTCAAATCATGATCATCAGATAGGAGCCTACTGAGTAGTTAGGATTACAAGTATGAGCCATCAGGCAGAGATTGGGATGAATTATGAAAGAGGTGACAGTGATCAAGATGCATTTACTCACAAACTGACACATTGAATTCAAACCCTTGATACAACTACTTATACTAAGAATGATAAAAGTAGCATGTTAAGATAATAGAAAGAGAAAATATTTTCTAATAATAATCTGTACAATGTGCTGGAGTATTCCCTAGACGAATTTTTCCTAAAACAGAATGTATTATTCATTGATCTGTTCTTAAATGTAGAATCATGGATCTTTTTCTTCAACCAATTATCAATTACCATTCTCAGAATCATTTTTCAGAATCAATTGTTTTCTATCACACTACTTCAAGACAAAATAGTCCCCTGTCTAGAATATAACAAACATGTAAATTAATCATGCTTAAAGGTTTGTGGATACGTTTTTCTTCAAAAGATGTGACATAGATTATAGGTCTGTATGATTTATTCTAATAGCATATCTTACAACTATCTATGATTACTTTTTAAATTTAGTTTTATTGTAAGTGTGATGTCAGAGGGGCTACAGTTACCTAGTAAGACAATGTGTACATTTCTTGTCAAACATTGTTAACTCCCCCCTCATTTTCTTCTGCTTTCTCTCCTCGATCCCCTGCCTAAGCCGTAAAGTTCATTTCAAACAGTGTACTGTGAGTGCTGCGGCTACATTGGTTCACCCATTGTACTTTGCCTCACTATTTTACTGTTCCCCTTTGGATAAATGTGTACACAAGACATGGAGTACCAAAAAAGAAAAAAGTGACAACAAAGGATAAACCAAAGGGAAAAAAGACAAAAGAAATGAATTCTTACAAGCATTAAAAATAAAAACCAAAAACAAACAAACTCTCCCCCCCAAAACCCTCTTATTTCCATATCTTGAAGATCATTTCTCTTAGCCTCCTCTTATATGGTCATATGTATATAGCTACTGAGCTATTGTGATCCTTGGCTAGGACTATCCTAGACATACGTATACTAGTTATTGCAAATGAGGGAAATCGTGGAGTCTATGTTTCTTTGGATCTGGCTTGCTTTTCTTTTCTTTTTTTTTTTTGCCAGTCCTGGGCTTGAGCTCAGGGCCTGAGCACTGTCCTTGGACTTTCTCAAGGCTAGCGCTCTACCACTTGAGCCTCAGCACCACTTCCGGCTTTTTTCTACGTATGTGGTACCAAGGAATCGAACCCGGGTCTTCATGCATGCTAGGCAAGCACTTTAACCACTAGGCCAAACTCCCGGCCTGGCTTGCTTTTCTTAATATGATTTTTTTCTAATTTTTCCATATGAATGGGGCAATGTTATTCTTTTTGATGAAAGCTAAAATTCCTTTGTGCATATATACCACATCTTCTTGAGACATCTGTGTTGGTTCTATATTTTAGCTATGGTTAATAATGCTGCAGTGAACATAGATGTGCTGATAGCGTTAGTGTGGCCTTGTTCGTGGTTGTGTGGGTAAATACCCAGCAGTAGAATTGCTGGATCACAAGGGAGTTCTAGTGACTTATTGTATATTATCAAAAAAACTGGACAAATTTCAGTTCAGTCAATGTCCATGCGTCTTCCAGCCATAGACAGGTATGCATGTTAAATTCCCTGTCACCCTCAGTTTATACCCCGGGCACCAAGAACTCTGTCATAGGGTGTGAGTTCACCTGCCACTTCCGTCACCTACAGATCAGATCAGTTCCTCAACTCACTGTTCTCTAGGACACAGGATTTTCTTGTTTTACTAGTTTGCAAAATGATGGTTCTTAATTATGAGGAAAATTATCCATGGATATCCCACAATACACAGCATTGTTGTTTCTCTTAAATATCCTTTATCTCAGAGATGAACAGAAGGTAAGATGGAAAATGATCATTAATAACTGATGTTAAGCATCTCTGTTGAAATAACTGTTTAAAGACAGAACGTCAATTTTGTGCATTGATTTCAGTGTTTTTATCTCATTTGTGTTCTGGGACTAGCACAGTGCTTGGCACTCAATGCATTGCCTGGTTATCTGGTAATTACTTTTACTACTGCTTCTACTACTTCGATGAGTAGAAGCTATAGTAATCTTTTAGCACAATCAGAGGTTCCTCTAGCTATGTGAGTCAATCTTTTTATGTATTTTTTTACTATTATCTGCTCTTTTGACGTTTTTGTCATTTAATTCTAGAAATACTAAACTGCATACTATTATTTTACATACAAATTCGCTCACTCCTCTCTTCCATCTCCTTTCTCTCTTTCCCTAATAACAAGATACAAGGTAGCATATAACCAGCCTATATCTTCTGATGTTTACATTTAGATATAGCCTTGTGACTATTTCTCCCCAGTTTCTTGTGAGAAATGGTGCTTCTGTAGATAAAGCTTCCTAGAGAATGGGATTCTACAGGCACTTTTTCTTTTTTTAAAAAAAATGTGATTTCTATTGTGAACAATGTTTATTAATGATAATTTTTGTTATCTTCAAGTAGCTGTAAAAAGGTTTCAATTCAGCATGAGTTGAATTGAATTGGCCAGTTTATGAGTAGAATGCATCTTGGTCAATATCACCCCTTTTATCATCCTCTCCTATCCCTCTGACCCATCATTCAATCTGTTTGCTCTTCTAGATAGCCCATTGTATTGCAACTCAGCTTCCACAATCCAGAAAACACTCAAAGGAATAGAAAAAGCGCATATCTCTGTATTGAGGACAGCACCTTTTGGGCTAGGAACATATATGTAATTAGAGTATTTGACCTGTTCCAATTTGAAGTCCACAATTTTTCCAGTGTTCTTGCCAAGCAGGCTTAGGTGCTTCAGTTACTTCCTTAGATCACCAGGTGGCGCCCAAATCTCAAGCCTGTTTGGCTCACAGATTGCCCCCCCCCTCCTTTCTTGACCCCCCTCTTTCCCTTCCCAGGGCCTTTCTGGTGAACACAATTTAGAAATGTCTTTTTAATTTGTATACCTATTTAACCCTGGTCCATCTATCCTAGTTCTTATGTGATTCTCCCCCTCCCTTTTTTTTTTTTTCTTTTTCGGTGCTAGCAAGTTTCAATTATTCATCCAGTCATTCTTTCAATTAACTTCTAATGAATGCCTTCATTTTCAGAGTACCCATAAAGAGTGGTTAAATAAAGTCTCTGCTCTGAGGAAGCCTATTGGTGGCCAGCGGGAGAGGTAAGGAATGCTAAGTAAACAATGAGACCCCATTTACAAAGCAGTTCATACACTTGAAAAGTGAATGTTAGGTTAGAATGGTACAAGGAGGAAGTGCCTGTCATGTTTATGTTAATATTAGGGGATGATTAATTAGCCAATATCCTGCTTGATTTATTTTCTATCTTCCAACCCAATAAGGTCAGAACACTTTTGATATCTCTATTTGGGCTGGAGCAGACCAGGGCCAGAAAGAAGAGGCCCCAGATGGGGGCTAGCCCTACCTCTTCCGTGTAACAGCCTTTAGACATTGAGCCGACCAGTCCACTAATGAGGTCTAAATTGTGTCATTAGGCAGGTAGTCTGGCTTTCATTATTACCAATTCTTTCGATGTGGCATTGCTAATCTTTCCAATTAACCAAGGGAAATGCCTGCCAACAAATCAGGTAGCTGGACTGATGAAAACCTGGTAGGTTCTGCAGTAGTTGGTTTTAAGCTCAATAATTGGTTCAGAAAAACGGTTGAGAGAAATGAATAATAAACCTAAAGAAAATGTCTGCGCATGGACTGTCTAAAAATGGGTGTAAGTGGTGTTGAGTTGGTTTGTTTTGAGCAGATACACAAAATAAAATATTTGTGGAGGTTTAACAAAGTATTTTGCTTGCTGTGCATTTGCATCTTTTCTCCGAATATATTGACATTGTGTTATATAAGGCCATATAGTATGAAGCTAATTGAAAGGACCTCTAGGATATTGAAACAAAAGCCATATAATGAATGATTGTTGTCATTAATGTACTATGTTATCTCTCATCTCTTTTGCTGTCCCTTGGTTATCTCATATTGTTACAGCATCTCATTCTGTTATCTGATATATTGGATATATTTGTATTTTGTTATTTGAAATTGGATAGAGAAGGGGGAAAACCAAGATGGGGGATGGGAGGAGGATAATGGGGACCAAGATTGTGAAAGGATATCAATGTATGTGAATTAATGCACCTTCTATCTGGCAAATATCATGTAACCCTTTTATTAATTACAATAAAAAAGAATGTCACCCCTATACATACATGCAAACATTTATGTTATATCATCTGTAATGTGAAGAGCATTAAATGAGCAATTCCAGTTTCAAACTCATTAATTTACTAACATATTTTATTTTATTTTTATTTTTTTTTGCCAGCCCTGGGCTTGAGCTCAGGGCCTGAGCACTGTCCTTGGACTTTCTCAAGGCTAGCACTCTACCACTTGAGCCTCAGCACCACTCCCGGCTTTTTGCTATGCATGTAGTACCGAGGAATCGAACCCGGGTCTTCGTGCATGCTAGGCAAGCACTCTACCACCAGGCCAAACTCCAGCCTTACTAACATATTTTACATTAATTTAAAATTTATTTTATTAGAAACTGATAGATAATTGCTGGGTACCAATGACTTATGCCTATAGACCTAACCTTTAAGGAGGCTAATATCTGAGGATCAAAGTTAGAAGCTAGTCAGGGGAAGGAAAGTCTATGAACCCCTTATCTCTATTTAACATAGAAACTGGAAGTAGAGGCTGTGGTTCAAGTAGAGCATCAGCTTTGAGTGAAAAAGCTAAAGTACAGCACATATTCATACACACAAGCACACACCCCAAGCACATGAGGAGAGAGAGAGAAAAAAAAAGAAACAGAGAAAGAGATAGGCAGGAGTCTATTCATGCAATCATCTCTCAGTTGTTTCTGGTGCAAATCAAAATTAACCCTTTCTTTTCTACTACTCAAATTCCTCTTTTTTTTTCCAGAGCCATCCCAAATCAACAGAAACCATTGCAGTTAATGCAAGAAAAAAATGTAAGCATGGCTTTTGACATGTTCACTTGTGATCAGGTTGTACAGTTGCCTAATGGTAATGACCTATGGAATAATTCTTATTTCGTGGTTTTAATCTCAATAAGCCCAATGCAAATAACAGAAATAAAGTTTTGGCAACAGATTATGTTAAACAACAACTTCTCTTACTATGAAATAAACCTATCTTGAATTGCTCCAACATTTTTGCATGGGGAAGATCATACTGACAATTTTTGAAAATAATTTTGGCATTTGTTCTAAGTTTACTATATACTTTATAAATACAAATATAAAATACAAATTTTGAAATGTAGACCCTATTGTGTATACAAGTTGACATACTTGTTGGTCATACTTATAAAATTAATTTTCTAGAAATTTTTATTCAGGTGCGGTGGCTCATGCCTGTAATCCTAGCTACTCAGGAGGCTGAAATCTGAGGATCAAAGTTCAAAGCCAGCCTCGGCATAAAATGACCTGAGACTCTTATCTCCACTTAACCTCTAGAAAAACGGAAGTGGGGCTTGGCTCAAGGGTAGTGTGGTAGCCTTAAGCTGAAGAGCCCAGGGACAGTGCTCAGGCCAATTTCAAGCCCCATGACCCACAAAAAAAAAAAAAGAAAGAAAGGAAAAAAAGAAAGAAAGAAAGAAAGAAAGAGGAAGGAAGGAGGAAATTTCAGAGTAAGATTTACAGTAGCAACTTAGACTCAATGAGGTATTTATTGGCAGAACCAACTAAAGAGATTACTTACCACCATAAATATCCTCCTGGTCTTGTTTACTTGTCTGTGTGAAGATTTTATCTATTCTGTTGAATGTGTTTATGCTGAGAGTTAAAGTTGACTGAGAGATGATGGGACAATTTCAACATGAAGCTTGAAATCACACCAAGAAGTCTTATGAGAATTCCTTCATATATATATATATATAATATATATATTTCATATATAACTATAATTTCTTTATATAATTTATATGTAATATAAATATATTATGTATGGTATATACATAATAATATATTTATATTGTATTATATAAAAATATATATAATTGCATCTTGATAATGTTTTAGGAAGCTGAGATGAATAATTATTCTAGGAAAATGCATCTCACAAATAAAAGTACTAATTGAACTGCAATGCTGGACTTCAAAATAACAGACATGATTGAATGCATATCATTAGAGTGGCCTTCCTGCCTAAATGTAATGCTTTTAAGTGTTTCATCCCTCTCTGAGTATTGACTTTGGTTAATATATTCTGTGGATTTACACTTGATGTATTCAGGAAAGGAGAAAATAATTAACCACCACTTAGGTTACTGTCAGGAATGATGAAGTAACAGCAATCCTCTAGGCTTTCATGGACTGCTTGCCTCACGACATTTTAAACCTTTAGGATCTCATTAGTAATACATCCAGAACAGTGTCTTTGAGAATAGCCCCTTATTTCCACTCTGCAAAAGGATGATCTTATTTTCATGTAAATGTAACTTAAAAGCAAATTCCCACAAAGGATATGATTTGATTGATACCTACCATCTGAACATGTCGGTGATGAGAGTGATGGAACTCTGTGAGCTGAGTGGCAGACACTATCCACTAATATTAGAACACCAATGGATGCAAAGAGGAGAGAGAAGAAAGACCTCGTTTTTCTTTTGCAGAAGGTGAACTGACTAGAATATGCTATCTACTAAGGAGGTTCATTTACCTAATAGATATCTCACACCAACCCCATGAAGTCACAACTATGATTATTCAAATTAGACCTCCAGGCTACTGGCTGAATATGTTCCTCAAAGTTCATGTGTCTGGGATACATAATTTCTCATAAAACAGTGTCGACAGATAGGACCTGTAAAAATCATGGGTCAGAAGAGCAATGTCTTCAAGGATGGATTAATGAAGGACTGGGTAGGTTTCTGGAGGAATGGGTGCCAGGTATAATGTGTATGACTCATCTCATATCTTCTCCTTTTCTCCATCTATTCTCTGGCTTGTTCTGTTTCTTTCTATCTTTGTTTCTCTGTGTCTCTCTATGTCTCCTTTTCCTTTTCTCCCTCTCCCTCATGATTCTGACCTTGAACTTCCCAACTTTTAGAACTGTAATAAACACACCTGTAGCCTTTATGTTTTGTGGCAGAACAAAACAGAAGAAAATAGAACTTGGAACTGAGGAGTAGGGCACTTGTTAAAATAAATATCTAAAGATCTAGACATAGCTTTGGAATTGGGTAATGAATGAAAACTTGGAGAATTTGAAGGATAAGATTATTTTATAAAGCCCAGCTTGTTATAAATAGAGTTTTATGGTCGAGTCTCTTTAAAGCTAAGTAGATAAGAGCTATAAGGCAGAGCTGTGTCTCATTAGGAAGTAGTGGTTTGATGGAGAGCACAGTGCTTATAGAAATATAAAAGCCACTCTGTGAGGTAGAAATGAGGACTGAGCTGCAAAGAACTTGGGGAAGTTGTGTCTGTGCCTTAGGACTTTGTGGAAGACAGAATTTATGTATAGTAAACTAAAAATGCATACCAAAAGAAACCTAGCTACTAGTATGCTTTAAAGGGTTGCAGGGTTTCTTATGAACGCCTATAGGAGACAAATGAATTAAAGACAGAATATATAATTTTAGGGAAAGCAAATTTGAAACATTTGAAAATTCTCAAGAATCTAAAGAATAATAATTCCTTAAAGATCACAAAGTGTATGGTAAATTGCTCACTACAGATACTGCTGTGAAACAAAGGTTCAATTTATCAATGCAATTTGAGAACTTTCCTAAAGGTATTTCTTTTGCTGTTGGTGGTGGTGGTTGTTGGGCTTGAACTCTGGGCCTGGGTGCTATCTCTGAGCTCTTCAGCTCAAGATAGCATTTTTCCACTTGAGATATAGCACCACTTCTGATTTTTTTTGGTTGTTAATTGAAGATAAAAGTTTTACAATAGAACAAAACTTAGATACATAAGACCATATATTATGATACTAAATGAAAGGACCTCTAGGATATAGAAACAAAAGCCATATAATGAATGATTGTTGTCCTTAATGTACTATGTTATCTCTCATCTCTTTTGCTGTCCCTTGGTTATCCCATATTGTTACAGTATTTCACCTTGTCATTTGATATATTGGATATATTTGTATTTGGTTATTGGAAATTGGATAGGGAACTGGGGAAAACAAGATGATGGGTGAGGATGGGGGAGGGAAATGGGGACTAAGACATGAAAAAGGGTATCAATGTATGTGAAGTAATACACCTTCTATCTTGTGAATATAATGAAACCCTTCTATTAATTACAATAAAAATATATGAAAAAAAGTCTCATCGACTTTTAGTGCCCAGACTGGCTTTGAACTGTGATCCTGAGATCTCAGCATCCTGAGTAACTAGGATTACAGGCATGAGCCACCAGCTCCCGGCTAGCACAAGGCATTTCAGAACTTCTAGATATAGCAAATGTGAGGCAAGAGGATTGTGAGGAATAGAGAGATGACTGTGGATCTTCAGTACTCACTGTCCTACTCTGCTTTTGGTATTTTGGCAGAGTACCACACGTCTACCCCAGCCACACTTCAAGGGCTCCAAGTGCATACTGACATGCCGCTCTGGAATCCTGGAGTAGTAAACAATAATGGTTTCCATGGAACATAGCTATGTGTATGTATCTGTACATGCGTGCATAATAATATGCATATGTGCATATACATTATATGTATATGTAAGTGTATATATGTGTATTCGTGCACAGATATATGTGTATGTGCATATATGCACATGCATGCATATATGTATATATGTATATATGTATATATATTATATGTATGTTCTATATGTGTATGTGCATATATATCAATGATAGGGATCAGCCCAGAGTCTTTCTCATGCTATCCAGGTGTTCTATAAATGGGCTACCTTCTCAGTTCTCCATAGTGCTAATTCTGCAGAAGTAGAAAATACAGGAATTATGTGGTTATGGGTGCTTCCATCTAGATCTCTAAGGATGTTGCAGACAACCTGAGAGCTGAGACATAGATTTGTCATGGAGCACAGCCACTCTAGTGGGCCCTGGGTGAGACAACAGGGAGTAGAGTAGAACCATGGGAACAAGGCCATTGCAAGGGGTAAGGCATCTTAAAGCATTGATAGAACTGTGAAAGAAGAGCTAGCTAGCTAGAGATGTGATAGAAAAACTATATGAGACCTCAGAACTGAACAGTGGCAGAACGGTAACTAATAGGATTCCACCCTAAGAGTCTGGAATCTTCTTTGGGACCACTTACTGTTCTGTTTTTGTCCCTTATGTAATAGTACCTGTGTCATCTTGTATTTTGGAAGCATGTGAGTTGTAGATTCCATTTGTTTATAGTGGAAAAGAAAATATCATTGGAATCAATTATGACTTCAGTCTTACCAGTATGTGATTCAAATGAGTCTCTGGACTTTTGAATTTCAGGTTGACACTCAACGCAGCTAATACTTTATAGCTGTGGGATGTTAAGAATGCTTACTATATGGGCAAAAGATAGAGAGGCTAAGGCTATCTGTGCATCTGATTGAGATGGAATCACACAAAATTCTATGCTGAGGTTGTTCTAGAGTCTTGATTCCCAACTTTTTGCCTCCATAGTAGCTAGAATTACAGGTTTGGGCTACTATACTCAGCTGATAAAATTTTAATGATAAAAACAAGCAGGAGCTTTTTATTTGATGGACCACAAGAAACAAGAATCAAAGGGAAAGAATAAAGGAAAGATAGAACAGGGAAAGTGTGAAGCATAGAATACCTTGAGGTTCAAATTGAGTAAGAGTATTTACCCATGCAACTCAACATAAGCGTTTTATATTTTCTTATCCATGTCCCATTTTAAAAGTATATAAAAATCTTGATAGCATTTGGTACTTACTGTTCTTAAGGAGATACTCTGAAATTCAAGTTTCAACTCAGACACAAAGCAGTCCATAAGTATTTTGCATGTATTGCCTAGCTAAGGTTTTTTTGAGTCCTTTTCTACTCATGACATGATTTCACATCATTCCTTTTTTGTATAATTAGAATGAGATTCACCCTGGGACTCATATAGTTACTACCTTCAGCTATTAATTAAGAAGTCATTCGAGTGAGAATGGGGGACGAGGATGCTAAAACATTTTTCATTTTATAAAGCCCAGTAGAGTGACCTGGAGAACACATAAGGACCTACTTTGAATGTGTTGTGCAAGAAAATTACATAAAATATAATGACAGTTTGGGTTTTCAATTTAGACAATTGCCATACGCGTTCAGAAAACGATTTGGGGTGTGACGATAGCATCTCCAATTGCATTTTTCAGATGGCTTGAAGATCAAAGCAATTTACCACAAACATGCCATCCATTTGCTTGAATACATACTGCTTAAGAGCAGAACACATAACTGTGCTCACTGCCTCAACCACGACTTGTCTCTAGGCCTTTCAATTTACTCATATATTGGAAACACTATTAACATAACAAAGAGATGAGAAAATGAACAGTTTTGCTGTTTTTCATTCAGTTCAGGGAATAACAAAGTGTTTTCTAGAGACAAATTGTAAATATTTGGGGCACAAGCTCTTGATTCTACGGTAGCACAGAGGCATCCTTACACAGGATGTGAATGAATAGATGTGCTAGATAAATACAGGTGGAAGGAAGATGGGACCTCTCGGTCATTTACCAAGGATGAAATTAGATCACCAGCCCACTTTTGGGAATAATAAATTCTATAGAAATTGGAATTTTGGAGAATTATTTTTAATTTTTGCCAGTCCTGGGACTTGAACTCATGGCCTGGGCACTGTCCTTGGACACTTTTTGCTCAAGGACAGTACTTTGCCACTTCAGCCACAGCATCACTTCTGGCTTTTTCTGAGTATGTGGGACCAAGGAATTGAACCCGTGGCTTTGTGCATGTTAGGTGAGCACTCTACCACTAGGCTACGCTCCTGACCCTTTTGGAGAGTTTCAGGCATTCTTCTATTCATTTTATGAGAAAAGCAAGGCCTGGAATCGCTATTGGATCCAAAGTGGATTTTCCTAGAGCAGTGCAGCTACTGAGTCACTGAAAAACAAAGGAGATTCTGATTTCTAGGACTACTCTTCCTGTGTGAATGCAGTGATCACAGGGAAAAAAATAGTGCTTTCCTGAGATGGTAGATCGCCCTTCTGATGATGAGCTGGCAGCACTGCATTTTTGTGCATGTCAATATATGCAAAAACATGGTAATTTAAATGAGATCTTTGGCAGGCATTATGGATCTGCCATTTAGTTGCTACTGAGAGGAAGTTATCCCCAACGACCACAAAGTCGAATCATAAAATTGCTCCAAAGCCTAACAATTTTCTTAATTCTTGTAGTCTGCCTGCTCATTTATCCTGTTCCCTGAGCTGGGTCACCTCTGTGGTTGTCCCTTCATACTTTTTTTCTTTTTTTTTTTTTTTGCGAAGATCATATGTCTTTCATGCTCTGACTCATCCTTTTCATTTGAGCACACAGTCAGCGACTGCTCTCTTGAGCTTGTGGCCCATGGTGCAAAGCTGAGACTGGAGTCCTTTCAAGCTGACACTTTTCATCTTTTGTGGCAGACTAAAATCCAGTGATTTTTTAACATGGAGATGAGCTTTGGAGATTAAAGCAGGTAGTTAACTTTGGAACTAGACTTTTACAGAGTAGGAGACTAAAAGTAGGAACAATTTTCCCTGCAATCTGTTTTGTTTTGTTTTGTTTTTACAAGTAGGCACCTTGAAAATAGTAAAGTATGAACTCAAGGTGTGTTACATTTAATGTGAACATGAAGAATATGAATTTGTACAATATTGAGGAGTAGTACTTATTATGAAAGAACTGTAACTTTCATAAAGATCACAGTGGTAATAAAAAATAAGAATTAATTGAAAGAGGTGAGGTAGGGTCAAGGGGAAATGGATTGATGAATGAAGAATGAGGGGATAATACAGACAAGAATTAAGGTTATTCTATGAAAATTAAGAAGAGAGAGGGAAGGTGTCAGGATTGGAGAGATGGGTGAGAGCATAGAAAGGGGTCACATGATCAAGATGCATTGTATTCCTAAACTACTACATTAAATGGAAACTCCTTTGTACAACTTCTTAAAGATAAGATTTCCTATTAATAAAAAAGAAATATAGAGGACTTATTACATGTCATACATAGGCCTAAATGCTTTCACATGTATTAAATAATCTATATTATATCTAGGACCCCTCACCTGGTTGCCATATACACAGAATCAGTTCAAAATCCTTCAATTTCAGATTATTATTGCCCCACATTCATTTTTAGTACTTCTATTATTCTATTTCATAGACCATATGCCCTAGACATTTAGTGGTACTTGCTATTTTTTAAAGCTTTTTATTATCTCCTTTGGGCCAGACACTGCTTAGATCCTGGGAATATAAAAAAAATAGAATTCCATTTTTACTTGTGAGGACATGTCAGGAGAAAAAACTTTCAGCTCGTTCTAGACCTCTAAATACAACCAGAAGAATGAAGATTCAGAAAGCCTGTTAAATTGAAATAACTCACTCTGTAATCAATTTACTGAGCATTTTGATCCATCCTCTCATTCAAATCTTCAGTTCTCAGTTAACAAATGGGCAAGCAAGGCTAAGTAGACACTTCTCGGAAGAAGTAAAAATGGCCAATAGATACATGAAGAAATATCAACTCTAATTGTAAGAGAAATCCAAATCGAAACAATACCGAGGATTCATCTCACCCCAGTTGGCATAGCCATCAAAAAAATACAAACAATCCCAGATATGATGCAGATGTGCAAGAAACGAGCCCTAACACCATGTCAGGTTGGATGTGAACTGGCACAGCTACTACAGAAAGCAATTTGAGCAATTTGGAGATTCTACATGTATTATTTTCGTAAGAGGCTATTCTTACACAATTCTGAAACTGCATAATCCTTCTAACATGTTTTTATCTGCCAAACAGATAGCAGGTATGGTTAGGACTAGCTTTTTTTTTTGCCAGTCTTGGGCCTTGAACTGAGGTACTGGGCACTGTTCTTGGACAATTGTTGCTCAAGACTAGTGCTCTGCCACTAGAGCCACAGCACCACTTCTGGCTTTTTCTGAATATGTGGTACCGAGGAATCAAAATCATGGCTTTGTGCATACTAGGCAAGCCTTCAACCACTAGGCTATGCTCTTGGCCCCAGGATTAGTTTTTGAAGTGGACCCTCAGTTCTGTTTAAGCACAGGCTGCCTGAGGAGGCAGCGCTGGTAGGCAACACTGTTTTAATGTGATTGTCTTCTATTCTCTCAACTGTGATAAGACTAAGTTAATATGTAGCTACACACACCATAGTATTTTATTACTTCAATAACCCAGTTCTTTGGGTAGGAATTTTGATGGGCATATGCTTCTATTAGTAAAGAATAGTTGGACTTTGAGACATTTATGTAGCCTTATAAACCTTATGGTTGGTGGCACTTGAAGCTGTCTTAGACTTCTAAGATTCTTCTGTAGGCATCCTCAAAATGTACTTATTATCAAGTCATGTATTCTAAATAGAGTGGTTCTTAGTCTTTGGAATTTGAAGGCATTGCAACATTGTTAGAAAGTTACATGAAGGATTGAAATCTCATGCAATAGATTTCTCAAAGAATTAACAGAGCCAGATTCTGGTCTCTCATGGTTGTTTGGTAATCCTATCTACTCAGAAGTCTGAGATCTGAGGATTGTGGTTCAAAACCAGCCAGGAAGGAATGGTGATGAAACATTAATCTCCAATTAATTTTCAAACTAGAAGTGGAGATGTGGCTTAAAATAGTGCTAGCCTTGAACACAAAAGCTCAGAGACAGCACACTTAACCCCACAAAAGAATCCAAACAAATTAAAAAAACAAACAACAGAACCCAAACCAATTTAAATTATCATCAGATAATTTAACAAAATGAGTATCGGAAAGCTGAAATAAGTTGGACTAGAGGTTGTAGAAGGGGTGTAGATGAGTGAAAAAAAAGGAGCAGGAAAGAATACACACTGTGCATACACATTAGGAAATGGCAAAGGTGAAATAAGTTCGGGGAAGGGGTGCACGGAATGCGTGAGAATGATGGACGAAGCAGTGGATGGCCATGTTGAATCACAAGCATCTTGTACAATCTTTGGAAATTCAGGTAACAAAAGCTGATATTTCATGGTCAAGTATTTTAATAAGCTTGGTGGAGATTTTTTATTCATAGTCACTTCCTTTTAAAAAAATATTTTTATTAGCCTTAGTTATACAAAGAAGCTGCCATTCAATAAAGCAGTTTAAGAATACAATGCATCTGGGCTGGGAGTTTGGCCTAGTGGTTAAAGTGCTTGCCTAGCATGCATGAAGACCAGGGTTCGATTCCTCTGTACCACATACATAGAAAAAAGCTGGAAGTGGTGCTGAGGCTCAAGTGGTAGAGCTCTAGCCTTGAGAAAGTCCAAGGACAGTGCTCAGGCCCTGAGCTCAAGCCCAGAACTGGCTAGAAAAAAAAAAAAGAATACAATGCATCGTAATCAGTTATGCCCCTTTCCGCATTCTCACCCATCCCTCCCCTCCCCACCTTGTCCCTCACTATTCTTAATTTTGTATGATATGAATTGACCTTTTTGTCACTTAACAAAGCAATTGAGCTTGATCCACGTCACCGCCTTCAACAGTTTCCTCCCCCGTCAGCTCACCCCTTCCCTTATTTGTCTTAATTTTGAATTCTTGGCTGCATGCCTCTCCCTTTCCCACCTTCATTCATCTGTCTTTTTCCCCTTGATCTTACACTTCCTTGGATGTACCCATTTCCTGGAGGTTTGAGCTTTGGCAGTTTTCCTAAAGAGTTATACTATGTGAGCTCTCCATAGGGTCTAATATATTTCAGCAAATTTATTTATAACCATTTGCATAACACACAGCTTTTTTTACTTATAAAGTTATAGGCATGTTCTAATAATAAACGTTTGGTGTTGCTTGTGCAACATACATCTCATGTATAGTTCATGAGAGATGTCTTTTGCCTGGACCTGGAAGGACAATTAGATGATCCTATCATTGGTCAAAAGGATTAGTTTCAGGCTTAGCTGTATGATGCAACAACATCCAGTAAGATGTTATACAACTGCCAGAAAGAATAACTTTTTCTTTCCAACAGTAAGATGTGAAAGAGGAATGACAGATGCTGGAATCTGGGGCCACCATAGCAAATTGGAGAACAAGACCTTTAAAAAAACAAAACAGTTAAGAGATGAAGAGAAACTGAGTGCTGAAAACATCAGTTAACTTCACGGTGAAGTCACAACTACACCTCCATTAATGAGTCAGTAGATTTTCTTTTTAGCTGAAATAATTTTTAATTAGTTTTTACCTTAGGGGTACAAAATGATAGACTAAGATGACTTTAGAAATACAAAGTTTCCATCTTTATGTCATTATTTCAATATAGAAATGGAAAGTTACCATCTTTTCCTAACCCCTATCATTTAAATTTAATTAGAACATTTTCACATCTTAAATTTTCATGTAGAGATAACAAAAGAAAATCCTATAAAATAGAAATCAGTTAACTTTTTTAAACCATTGCACTTAAAGTTTATATTTATTACTAAAGTAAGTGAAAATCTGATTACAGGATAGTGAAGAATGCCTGGCTTAATGGGATAGTAACCAACTGGGATGCAGGAGACCAGCTTTTAAATCTCAGACTCACTATTATTGTAGATATTACATATTAGTAGATAAAGGAATTACTTCAGTGATTTGCATCTATGGTCTCTTAGTTTGAACCAGAAAATAAATTATTTCTTTCTTTCCATATTCAAGCTCTGGAGAAAACATTCTAGGCTGATTTATATAAAAGTGTTCAAAAATTTTAAGTCACATATATTTTATATATTTAATATATTTTAATACACATATATTATTTTTTACCTTTGATTATGACTCAAAAGCTGGTGAAATTTGAATTTATCCTCTCAGTGATGTTGGTAACATGGCTATTTAAATTCAAGGAGAATATATCAAAGCTTAGAATAATTGCTGCAGAGATCATTCCAATACATAGTTTCAAGTTTTGGTATCTTTTTATTGTTTTTTTTCCCCCTTACATTTTGCATGTCATGTTATCTCAATGTTCTAAAATGCACACCCATTTGGAAGATGTTGGAGTTAAATGAAATAAAGGGATATTTTCAAAAATGTTTACAATTGTGAGAAGAGATCAACATCTGTTTTATGGGCTAATTCTGGGATGTGTAGCAAGTTATTTTTTGTTATTGTTGTTTATAGCCTTGTTTTCAAAGATTGGTCAATGAGGCATGTCATAATGCTGTCAAAATGAGGTTTTTTTGTGCATGAATAAATCTGAGTTTTCTTTTTCTGTACTCTCAGCAGATTTAAAAGTCTTGATTTTTAAATGGAAGTTATAGCCAGAATGAATGAAATAACTGACTTTCAATCACTTTAACAGGCAAACTGGTCTTATCTACTGGAGTTCCATGATCCTTCTGAGGCCACGCTACTTTGATTTAGTCCTAGATTGCAAGCTAAGTTGCTGTAAGCTGACGATGTGGTTCTTCACAAAAGAAAACGCTTTGTAGCTTGGTATCATATCCAGTGGAAATTTGAATTTGGCAGAAGAAAGAAGAAAACCTGGAATGTAGATAAAGCCATTGCTGAGTGCTACTGAGGGCAGGAAGTGTCACTCTTCCTAGTTCAGTGTGGGAAATGGGCTTAGATTTGCTGGTTGACATGCAGATGAGTGCTGTTCTTCTCTCTGCCTTTGATGTTGCCTGTGACTGAGACCAGAGCTAAATGGGCCATTTTGCACAATTGGTTGGTGTAAAGTGAAAGCAGCAATTTCTGCTTCAAAAAGTTGCTGAACTGTCATCTACAGAGAACATGTGTTTAGAAGCTAGAAGGTCAGGTGCTAAGCCATGTAAACACTTCGATCCAAGCCAAAGGGCCCCAGAGTTTTGAAGTGCTACAACTTCACTTCACTGGGGGCGTTATGCTTTGACTCAACTATGTCAGCACGTCTTTTTTTTTTTTTAAAGTAGGACAATTCTCCATCTGTGCATAACTGTTTCATTGTGCTAGTGTTCTGAATGAAGCCGATCTATTAATTCTACCAGTAAAATAAATGCCTGCCAAAGCTGTGGCTTTGCTGGATAAAATGGAGAGTTGCCTCTTGCCTTGATGGATTTGTGGTGAGGCATTTTTCTGGAGCCAGTCTATTTTGATGTTTAACTGGGCATTTTGTTATTATGACAAAATGCTTGAGACAATCAGCTTGGAAAGAGGAGTGGTTTCATTTGGTTCATGCTTCCAGAGGTCTGACCATTGGGTCCACTGCTTTTGGATCATGTGCTGAATTCTTATCCCAGTGGAAAATGAAGACGCACACTTTTGTCTGGAGTCAAACTTGTAAGATACTCCCATTCCACTATCATTCTGAGGCACATCTCAACAACTTAAAACCTATCAGGACCCATCTCCCTACAGCTCTTAATGCATGAATCATTCCAGATCCAAACTGTAACACTTGAGGTTCAAATCCCAGTTTGGTCATCCAGTAAGCATATGGTCTTGAGAAATTTACTGAATTTCTCAGTGCCTCATTTTTTTCCCTACATAAAAATAATTATTACCTCAAAAATTGGTGTGTGGCTTAATTACCCTCACATTAGTGAAAATTCCTGGAATATTTTAAGTACTGAACTAGCTGGAACTTATTTTTTTTCCTCATCAGTTGTGATGCAAATTTGACAGTTCAGTTGATCCTAAGCCCTGAGATTTTTGTTTGTTTGTTTTGCTGACCAAGTAAAATGAATGATACTGTCACACAATCAGTTCTGGAATGGTATTTGACTATGTACACTATTTTCAGAAAAGCATTGTAATTATTGTTGAAGAGTGAAAAGTGTTGTCAGCTTTTGAGTAGCTGTGGTGGTGATTAACAGGGGGATTTTTGAATATTAAAATAAAAATTGGACTATTGGAGGCCTGGCTCAGGGGGTAAAGAGCCAATCAATGAGCAAAATCATCAGATACCCAGTTCAAATCCTGATATCAGATAAAAAAAAAAGAAAAACTGGCAACTTTTAAGATCCATGTGGGATTTGTTTTAATGGAGTAAACTGAGCAGTCAAGTAAATCATAAATATCAATCATTGATAGAAGATACTAGGATGACACAGGTTAGTCCTTAGATACTGATCGAAGATTATGGACTTTAATGTCTCAATGTTTTGCATTTAGGTTTAAAATGAATCTACCATTTGGTTCTTAGCACTGCCTAATATATGTTAGGTATTTGTCAGCTGTGTTTTCAATTTAAAAAGTGATTTTATACTATTGATTATTCTGTGCTGAAGCAATTTTTTTCATGAACGACTATCCTACCTAGTGTATGTGGTGGTGGCTTATTAGGATTCTCCCTGGCCACTGTAATCTAGATCCACAATTACCTACTCTACCTGTCTCCAGGTATGATAGCCTAAAATGTCTCCAGACATTGTTAAATGTTAGGGGCCAAAATTATTTTCATTTAGGAACTGGGAATGGATTTTGAATTTATCCTCCTATTTGCATAGGCGTGTGTGTGTGTGTGTGTGAGAGAGACTTTTCTAGTTTACAGGTGTCAGGGTCAACACATATGAATTTGGATAAGTTTACATAACGTGTAAATAGAGCTTCAGCAGCCCAGGTGATTCTCTGGGGACAAGGCAAGATCAAGAAGCTACTCTTCAATTCTGTAGACATTATTTGGCTGTCTTGGAAGGAATACAAATTGGCTGCATTGGTAAAGCAGGTCTCTTGCACTTATAGAATAAGGCATCAACATTACTGGGAGTTAGAAAGAGCTGCCTGATCCAGTTTTCCTGTCCACATACAGAGCTTCTGGATGTGGGAGGATCGTCTGATTTTGTTTATATTCACGAGAGTTTGATTTCCTTTCCTTTTGAACAAAACATTCACACAGTTGCTGAGAGAAAAAGAAAAGGCAGAAAATATCTAATGTCTAGAGTTTGGCTTAAATCATGTGTACAGGCTGGCTTGTGAAATACATTCACTGCTGCTTCTGGGTGGTTGTACAGACACAAGAGAACTGAATTTTACATAAGTGAAAAAATAAATTAGGGTCTGCTCCAGATGATGCTCCCTGAACTATAAATTTCCTTTGTAATTTCAAATTCTATCTAAACAACTTGGCATTAAAATTCATTCAGTAAGTTGCAGGGCTAGAGAAGGTGTAAGTGATGATCATGGTTAATAGAAAGAGGGCAGAGAGGAAGATAAAATCAAGCCACAGATGCTCGAAAGGTAGAGGCCACTGAAAATGAGCACATGACTGTGAGGTATATAAAGACTTTAGTATGAAAGACAGATGTGAGTTATTGATTTCAGTTCATGGTTTGTTTTTTATTTATTTCCTGTGTGTCATACTAGACTTGACTTCAGGACCTCTCACTTTCACATACCTTTTTCATTGAAGTCTGGTTCTCTATTACTTGAACCCTAGATTTACTTCTGGCTTTGTACTGGTAAATTGGAGATAAGATTTTTCACGGACTTCCTGCCAGGACTGCCTTTGATCTTCAATCCTCAGATCTCAACTGTCTGAGTAGCTAGGACTACACTTGTGAACCACCAGTGCCCAACCAGAGAATCCCAGAGAGCACAAAGCAACAACAATGCCATCAGGAGATATTCATTGATTGTCTCAAGAGAAAATCAAAATATTTGAAGCAAAATGGGATTTAAAGCAGAAAAATTAGGCTTAACCATCAGGTATTAGTTTGTACCAGTAATTCTAAGATTTCTGACAATATTGAAGACTTTGAAAGCACAGATTGTTAGGTCTCACCCAACAGTTTTGGATATTGCAGTCCTGGGAATGAGGACACTAAAAATTTGTCTTTATACTAAGTCCTTCTGTAATCTTAAAACATGGGATCTGAATGAAGCCAATTTTCTTTTCCTTTTGGATGGGGGGGCATGGGGCTTGAACTCAGTCTGCAGTTCAAGAGCTGTCCCTGAGCTATTCTGCTCAAGGCTACCACCCTACCATTGAGCCAAGCCCCACTTCCCATTTTCCAGAGGTTAAATGGAGATAAGAGTCTCAAGTCCTTTTGTGCCCAAAGTTGGCGTTGAAACTTGATCATCAGATCTCACCCTGAGTAGCTAGGATTACAGGCAGGAACTACTATGCCCAGCATGAAGCCAAATTTCTAACTGTAAAGAATCAATAAAGACAATCATGTGATTTTTGTCCTTGCTTCTGTTGATGTGTTGAATTATATTAATTGATTTGCGTATGTTGAACCAGCTTTGCATCCCTGTGATTAATCCTGTTTGATCATAGTGTATAATTTTTTTCATGAGTTGTTGAAGACGGTTGGCCACTATTTTGTTGAGAAGTTTTGCATCAATACTCATCAAAGAAATGGGTCTATAGTTCTCTTTCTTTGATGAATCTCTGTCTGGTTTGGGGATGAGGCTTATACATGCTTCATAGAATGGGTTTGACAAAGAGCCTTCATTTTCAATTTCGTTGAAGAGCTTGTGGAGTATTGGTGTGAGCTCTGCTTTGAAGAGCTCATAGAATTCAGCTGTGAATCCATCTGGCCCTGGGCTTTTCTTGGATGGAAGGTCTCTTATTGCCATTTCTATTTCAGGTCTGTTTATTTGGATTAGGTCTTCTTGGTTCAGTGTGGGTATGTTAATATTGGCTAGGAATTCATCCATTTCTTCTAGATTCTCAAATTTGTTGGCATAAAGGTTTGAAAAGTATTCCCTCATGACGCTCTGGATCTTGGTAATTTCTGTCATGATATTACCATTCTCATCTGTGATTTTGTTTATTTGAGTGTGCTTCCTTCTTTTTTTGGTAAGATTTGCTAAGGGACTGTCAATTTTGTTAATTTTTTCAAAGAACCAACTCCTTGTTTTGTTGATTCTTTCTATAGTTTTTTTGGATTCCAATTCATTTAATTCTGCTTTGATTTTAATAATTTGCTTCCTTCTAGAGGGATTAGGGTTGGTTTGTTGCTCTTTTTCCAGGAGCTTAAGGTGACACATTAAGTTGTTGGTTTGCAACTTTTTAAATTTGTTGTTGTTGGCACTCAGAGCCCTCTGAGTACTGCCTTTGCTGTGTCCCAAAGGAGCTGGTATTTTGTGTGCTCCTTACTGTTAAATTTCATAAACTGTTGGATTTCTGTTCTGATCTCTTCAATGACCCATTGGTGATTCAACAATGTGTTGTGCAGTCTCTATGAGTTACAGGGTTTTCATTGGTGGAGATGTGTGTTCAGTTCCAATTTGATGCCCTTGTGGTCTGAGAAAGTGCAGGGAATAATTTCAGTGTTTCTGAATCTGTCCAGGTTTGTTTTATGGCCTAAAATGTGGTCTATTATGGAAAATGTTCCATGTGCTGCTGAGAAAAACGTTGCTGGGTGGAATAATCTGCAGATGTCTGTTAGATCTATTTGGTCTATACTGTTGTTCAATTCAGAAGTTTCTCTGTTGAGTTTTTGCCTGATTGATCTGTCCGTAGGTGAGAGTGGTGTGTTAAAGTCACTAACAATCACTGTGTTTTGATCTATGTATGGTTTCAATGAAAGTAAAATTTGCTTGATGAAGTTTTTTGCTCCGGGATTAGGTATGTAGATATTTAGGATGGTTATGTCCTCCTGGAGGAGAGATCCCTTTATTAGTATGTAATAATCTTCTTTGTCTTTTCTCACAAATTTTAATTTGAAGTCTATTTTTTCTGATATGAGGGTGGCAACTCCAGCCTGTTTATGGGGGTCGTTAGCTTGATAAAGATTATTCCAACCTCTCACTTTCAAAAAATATTTGTTTTTTGGGGAGGGGCAAGATGTGTCTCTTGAAGACGGCAGAATGGTGGATCTTGCTTTTTGATCCAACTAGATAGTCTATGCCATTTAATTGGAGAGTTAAGTCCATTGATATTGAGAGTTAGGATTGAAAAATATTTACTAGTTTCTACATTTTTAAAAAATTTCATTAGGGCCTGTGGCTTGACAATTCTTGTGGTACTTAGATGGTATGAGTTTTAGGTGCCATTTCTTTGTCAGTATTACGTTTGTGTTGGTTTTCAATGCATAGAACATCTTTGAGAATTTTCTGTAATGCTGGTTTGATTGCCACATAATGTTGTGACTTTTCCTTGGAATGGAATGTTTTTATTGTTCCTTCGGTTATGAATGAGAGCTTAGCTGGGTACAGTATTCTTGGTTGGTAGTTATGTGTCTTAAGGGCATGACATATATCTTCCAATATCTTCTTGCTTGCATGGTGTCTGCTGTGAAATCTGTGGTTATTCGGATTGGTTTTTCTTTTTAGGTGATTGTTCTCTTCTCCCTGTCCTTTTCTGATCAGGTCTGCTTGGGGTTCTAAACAAAAGCCATATAATGAGTGATTGTTGTCCTTTATGCACTATGTTATCTCTCATCTCTTTTGCTGTCCCTTGGATATCTCATATTGTTACAATATTTCACCTTGTTATCTGATATATTTTATATATGCTTAATTGGTTATTTGAAATTGGATAGGGAAGGGGGATATCAAGATTAGCGGGGCGTGAGGGGAGGGAAATGGGGACCATGACATGAAAAAGTGTATCAATGTTTGTGAAGTAATGCGCCTTCTATCTGGTGAAAATAATGTAACCCCTCTATTAATTACAATAAAAAATATATTGAAAAAAAGAAAGGACCTCCAATGTATAGAAACAAGAGCCATATAAGGTATGACTTGTTCTTAATGTACTATGTTATTTCTCATCTCTTTTGTTGTCCCTTGGTTATCTCATATTGTTACAGTATCTTACCTTGTTATCTGACATATTCTATATGTTTATTTGTTTACTTGAAATAGCATAGAGAAGGGGGAAAACAAGATGAAGGGAGGGGGTGCGGCAGAGAAATGGGAACAAAAACATCAGAAGGGGTAGCAATGATTGTTAAGCAATGTACCTCTATCTGGCAAATATAATGTAACCCTTCTATTAATTATAATAAAAATTTCAAAAAAGAGTCAAAGACTACTCAAATGTGTTTGTGGAGAAGATGTGTCTTCAAGTTCGTAAGTCATACATGTTTATATACTTAAGAAATCCTTTCATCTCCAGTGTCCTACTCTGTTCAGAACGTTAATTAAACTATTGCAACATGTGGAAACTATCAGTGTACATTGCAGTATCCTGTGGACATTATTATTGAGAAATGGATGATGATGCAGATGCTGCTGCTGTCGGTGTGTGTGTGTGTGTGTGTGTGTGTGTGTGTGTGTGTGTGTGTGTGTGAGAGAGAGAGAGAGAGAGAGAGAGAGAGACAGACAGACAGACAGACAGACAGACAATTGTCCTTCATGCCCTTTAGAATAACCAGTCACTGGCTATGCATCCCTCTTGCCTGCTGGTATTTTCTTGACAGTATATAGAAAATACTCTTATAAAAGACAAATTTAGTAAACACAATCCCATAGATAATTGATTATTTATATCACAACTTCTCAGAATTCTAGACTACCAAAGATTAAGTATCATCTCATGTTTCATACTTTTTTTAGCCAGTCCCGAGCTTAGAGCTCTACCACTTAAGTCACAGTACCATTTCTGGCTTTTTTCTATGCATGTGATACCAAGGAATAAAACCCAGGTGTTTGTGCATGCTAGGCAAGCACTCTACCACTAGGCCAAACTCCTGGCCCCATGTCTCATGCTTTTATACTAATTTATAAATCAACTTTAAAACTGGCCAGTATAGACATCTAACTTAGAGGCTAACATGAATTATATTGTGTCTAAAGGACAAATATCTTTAAAAGTAATCATTTGGGAGGGGGGGCGGGAGTTTGGCCTAGAAGTAGAGTGCTTGCCTTAAAAGCATTACATTTAGGCAGGAAGGCCACTCTAATGATATGCATTTAATCAGGTCTGTTATTTTGAAGTCCAGCATTGCAGTTCAATTAGTACTGGATCTGAGTTCCATTCCTTTGTACCACATATGTGGAAAAATGTCGGAAGTGGTGTTGTGGCTCAAGTGGTAGAGTTCTAGCCTTGAGAAAGCCCAAGGATAGTGTTCAGGCCCTGAGTTCAAGCCCCAGGACTGGTAAAAATAAAAAAAATGATAATTTGAATACTTTATTACATTCTTCATTTTTATGTAGATCTATAAAAGCTAAGAGAATTTTTCAGACTTCTAGAGAATATATTTGTCTATAATTTTGAGGACTTTTCCATTGTTCAAAAATGTTTTGAGCCATTTTATGCATCATGTATTTCAACAAGTGTGAAAAGAAATTTCACTAAAAATACATTTCAATGAAGGATTTATACTATTTTTTTTCTCTTCCTGATGTTTGAACTCATGGCTTGGGTTCTGTCACTGAGATTTTGTGCTCAAGGATAGCACTTTAGCCCTTGAGCCACAGCTTTACTTCTAGCTCTATGCTTTTTGATGATTAATTCAAGATAAGAATCTCACTCAGGTGCTGGGAATGTGGCTTATTGGTAGAGTGATTGCCTACCATGCTTGAAGCCCTGGGTTAGGTTCCTCAATGTGACATAAACAGAAAAAGCTGAAAGTGGCACTGTGTCTCAAATGGTACAGTGCTAGCCTTAAGCAAAAGAAGCTCCAGGACAGTGCCCAAGCTCTGGGTTCAAGCCCCAGGACTGGCAAAAGAAAAAACAAAAAGCAGGAAAAAGCAATCTCATTCTGGGCATTAAAAACAACAACCACAAGAAAAATAAAACCTCTTGTTTCCATATCAAGGAGATACTTTTGATTAACTTCATCATATATGGTCAGATGTACATAGCTGTTGAGCTATTATGAGCCTCTACTAGGATTATCGTAACTATTAGAAATGAGGGAAACCATGGAGCCTATGTTTCTTTGAGTCTGGCTTCACTTAATAGGATTTTTTACAAGTCTTTTGATTTCCTTATGAATGGGGTGATATTCTTTCTGATGGCGGCATAGAATTCCATTTTGTATATACACCACATTTTCTTAATCCATTCATCCACTGAGTGACATTTGGGTTGGTTCCATTTCTTAGCTATGGCAAAACAAAACAAAACAAAACACTGCAGTGAGCATGGTTGTACTGTACAGTACAACCTTGCTTGTGGACATTTGGATAAATGCCCAGGAGTGGGATGGCTGGGTTATAGGGGAGCTCTATGTGGTTGTTTTTAATGCACCATGTAAAGTTATTTCTTTTCTTCTCTTTTTCTTTGGTTTATACCATATTGTCACTGTATTTGATTTTCATACCCTGTGTATTTTATATACAATAATCTGATTTGGGAATGGGAATGGAAACAACAAAATGGTGAGACAAAGGGTTAACCAATGCAACAGTGATACAACACATTATGTTGGAAATTAACTTTACAAGTTTGCAGGTAGGGAGTTGAAAGGAAAGAAAAGTGGGAGGAAACAAAGGAGGAGATAACAATGTTTGGCAAGAAATGCACTCATTACCTTATATATGCAATGGTAGCCCCTCTGTACAACTATATTAAATTGAAAAAATTCTGTAAACACAAGAAGAGAATTAAGCAATGAAGTTCATAGCCAATGCAGATTTAGACATGGTTTGTTATTTTCCATAAAAGTAACATGTAGTGGTTTGCCAATTTATGACTCAATGAATAATTTATTGATGAATATTAAAAAAAAGTAAAAGAATCTCACTGACTTTCCTGCCTAGTATGGATTATAAGTATGATAACCAGAGCTCAACCTCCTGAGTAGCTACAATTACCACAGTTGTGAGCCACTTCTGCCCAGCTATCTTAATCATTTTGAAACAAGGTCTTGGTGTAGCTTAGACTAGCCTTGAACTCTCAATTTTCCTGCCTTGAATTTCTTGATATTGGGATTACATGTATGTATCAGAATGACTGACTTTTGATAATAGATTGTACTATATGAGGAAGATAGTTAATAATTAACTAAATATTATGCAATAAGAGATTTGTTGCAGGGAAGGCAGCATTGAACTGTGGATGTGGTTTTCATTTAATAAAATCCATGTTAAATTTTTGAGTATCTGTGTTTAGAAAATGAAATTATATATCGTTGGATATATTGATCATAGCCATTCTAACGGGAGTGAGGGGAATCTCAGAAATCCAACAACAGATGCTGGCGGGAATGTGGCCAGGAGAGATCACTACTACATTGTAGTAGTACAAACTCATTCAATCACTATGGAAAGCAGTATGGCAGTTCCTCAAAAGACTAAACATAGATCTCCCTTATGCCCCAGCAATTCCACTATTGGGCATTTACCCATTGGTCAGAAACAAGGACATACTAAATCCACTAGCACAACGATGTTCATTGCAGCAATATTTACCATGGTGAAGATATGGAACCAACCTAGATGTCCCTCAGGTGATGAGTGGATCAACAAGATGTGGTATTTATACACAATGGAATTCTATGCCACCATCAGAAAGAACAGCATCACCCCATTTGTAAGGAAATGGAAAGACTTGGAAAAATCATATTAAGTGAAGTAAGCCAGACCCAAAGGAACATAGACTCAAGGATTTCCCTCACACACATCTAAGACTCTCATAGCAGAGGATTACAATAGCTCAAACCCTAGATACATAAGGCCTTACAGGATGAGGCCAAATTAATGGACCTCCAGGACATGGAAACAAGAGCTTAATTATAAGTGACTGTTACTCTTTATGTATTATGTGTTTCTTTCTTCTCTTGTGTTCACCTTTTATTAATCTCATATTGTTACAGCACCTCACTTTGTTACCTGATATATTATATAGAAGTTTACTTGTTTATTTGAAATAGGAGGGGAAAATAAGAAGAGGGAAATGTGGACAAAAACATAAGAAAGGATATCAATGTGTGAGAAGTAATGTTCCTTCTATCTGGTGAATATAACTGTAACCCCTTTATATATTGAAATAAAAAACTTATTGAAAAAGAAAATGAAATTATATCTTTATGGAGCAAAGTCACTCTCTAGTTGCTCCTTTTTCCTCATTCTTCATTGACAAAGAGAGAAAAAGCATTCTACACAGACTGAATTGTAAATTCCTCAGGTTCATAGGCAGAAGGCCAATCCACAATGTGGCTGTGACTGGAGAAAAGTACAAAATAGGACAAGCCAGCCAGGGCAAAAAATGGAAGATCCATTTTTTAAAAAATACCAAGGTACAGAAGGACTGAGGATGTGGTTTAAACATTAGCAGGTTTAGCCAATATGAGGGCCTCAGGGAGTATTTTCTTAGGAAAAGAGGTGTCATTTCTTTCTCCACAATATAGGATACAGCCGATAGAAGGACATAGGAGAAATTCAGCCAACTCCAAGTTAAGGAGAGAGGTGCTCCCAAAACAAAGCCCCACTAGCACTCTGGTGGTAGAATACTAGTCTCTCAAACTAAAAGGAAATGCATTTCTCCTCATTAAGCTTCACAATACGTGGCATTTTGTTAGGACAGCCCATGTTCACTAATATATAACAATAAGGGATATGACTTGATTTCGCCCATGTGACCTGGGTGGTCTTGATGTCTATCAAGTAGCACATGATTAGCTGAGACTGATTGAGCTTTTCTAAAAATACTGTGCTTTAAAAGGTCTGTGAGGGCCCTTGGTTGAAAGGCTAAAATTAGTGCCTTGTAACAAAATTGGGAGATCTCTACATAGTAATTTAATGTAGTAATGGACTTTTTGCCCTTGGAAATGTCTGAATAGTCATCCCTTAGATAATGAATAGTTCCTGGTATATATTAACTTTGTTTGCTCATGGCAGTCCTCAAATTCACGTACAGTGTGTGCTGTGACTAATCCAAACAGAGCTGCCATCAGCTCTGTTTTCATTAAGGAAAGATTAGATGAAGATTTTGAGAATTTCCCATGAAGCTTTGATGTGCTATTCATCCCTTAATTAAAAGCAAACAGGCTTGCTTTCTGGGATTAGGTACCTACTTATAAGGAGGGTGGGAGAGAAAGAGAAAATATGTTAATAATAAAAAGGACTGAAGTAAGAAGATGAAGAAAACACCGTGAGAATTTACCCCCCTGGAATTTTTGGAACGTCTATCAGCCCAGGAAGATAAGATAAGTGAATGAAAATCTGAAATGATTTCTTCTTTATATTCCCCAAACTCATGAAGAATTAACATTCCTAGTGCTGTAACCACAGGCAGGAATCAAGCTAGAGAGACTTGAAGTCAAAGTGGAGCTATTAAGACCCTGTTTGTTCAGACTGTAGAGGACATTTATCTGAGATCTGTGTCGATCCTACTCTCCCCTGTTCACTCAGTAACCACAGTCAAGTAAGTTAATCTTCCTGTGACTTCTCTCATGTCTTTGTCAAATGGAAATAATAACACTCACATCACAGAGAGCATTTGGAGGTTTAATTAAATTAGTGCTTTGAGCTTCTTAAATGAGAGTTGCTGTAGAAATGTAAAGTGCCATTAAGGAAGACATTTTTCCTTTTCCTGTATGCAACATAATGACTGAAAAACATTTATTTTAATTGGAAATGTGACTAATTTGCTTGAAGAAAGTATGATGGTAGGTGATATGTAGAAAAACAGGTGGGGCCCCTTCATGCTAAATAAAATCATAATATTTATTTAATAACAACAGATTTAATATTTGGCTAAAGGTTTAGTTATTATATTTGTAGTAATAGCATAAATTTAACTTATAGATGGAAATGGAGATATAGAGTTTTTAAAACATTGTTTTTAAGGTTGACTCAATCCCTAGTTCTCTTCCTGATTAATTGATTCCTTCTGCTTTTTGGCTAAAACAAACAGTCAGGTGAGCATATAAAAAAAAGCAGTGTTATGAAAAGAATTCCCAATCTCTGAAAAGAGAGTTTCCATTGGGGAAAATCCCCCCATAACCAAGCAAACAAAAACAAAACAAATGAACAAACAAATAAACAAAACCATTTGTGTAGAAACACTCTAGTCTGGGATATGACCATCTAATCACTTGGCTTATGACATGGCTTCTGGTTGGCAGGTCAACAAGGAGTCAAGAAGCCCCTAGTAGTAGGGTTGGTTGAATGGAGTACTGATGAATAGGATGAAAAGTTATGGAAAAACAAGACTTCAATATACAAGTAATTCTTCAAGGAAGGTGAATGGATGTTGCAACCTAAGGACCCAAGATGAACTCAACAGTGCTTCTGTAAAGATGGTGTTCAATGAGTACAAATGATCGGGAGAGTGCCTCAGCCTCACATCCTGCCAGTGTTCGAGGACCACCTGGAGAGGTAATGGTTATCTTCTGAAAGAGGAGTTGGTAACCTTTGGGAGACTGAGGTTTGTGTTCTATCCACAGAGCCTCTCAGCACAGATCACTTCAGAATCTTCCCAGAAACTACACAAGCAATACTCCTGCTGTACCTCAGTCAAGACCAACTAAATCAGGTTATATCATGGTAGATTCCAGAGAAGGAAATGGACAGCAAGAATAAAATACAAGTAAATGCAGTAAAGCCAGATACGGTAGCAATATGAGATTAACCAAAGGGTAACACAAGAGAAGAGGAAAAAAACATAGTACATTAAGAACAACAGTCATTTATAATTAAGCTCTTGTTTCTATACCCTTGGGGTCCATTAATTTGGCCTCATCCTATATGGCCTTATGTATCCAGGGATTGAGCTATTGTAATCCACTGCTAGGAGAGTCATATGTTTATACTAATTATTACAAATGAGGGAAGGAAAATGGGGACAAAAACATGAGAAGGGGTATCAATGTGTGAGAAATAATGCACCTTCTATCTGGCAAATATAACTAATCCCTCTATACATTAAAATAAAATTAAAGAATTCAAAGTTATAAAAAAGTAAATGCAAAAACAAGAAAAAAAATAAAACAAAAACCCCAAACAGCACAACAAAAAAGCACAAAACAAAACTAAAACAATAAAAAAAAGAAAATTTTGTAAATGTAATTAGTGGTCTTTAACAAGAGAGCAAAGAACATTTGTTTTAAGTAAATTCTGCTGGAACAAATGGGTTCCATATGTTAGAGAATGAATCTAGACACACACCTTATACACTTTATAAACTTCAACTCAAAATTACCTGCAAATCTAAGAACAAATGTGAAATTGTATGAGGCTGCTAGGAAAAAATGTAGGAGGAAAAAGTCCACATGACGTTGTGCCTGATAAATTCTTTAAGGAAATACTTGATAAATGAAATTTCATTAAAACTGAAAATCTCTGCTTTGTGAAGGATCCTATCATACTAATAAAAACACGAAACATTGAAGAATTTCCTCCATAGTTCAGGAATAATATTTGATAAAGGTATGCTCAATGAAGGATTGTTAGCTAAAAATATCATAGATATCATTAAAATGTATTAAGAATAACAGGTCTGAAAATTGCAAAAAAGACTTTAACAGATTACTTATCAAAGAAGGCATACAGAAGGTAAGAAAATATATAAAATAAAGCTCCAACTAAGTGCTAGTAGATTATTAAAAGAATGACTATAGAGTTATAGAGTGATTATGGGATTTTAGAATCCTGGCCCCTCAGGAAACTAAGACCTGAAGGATAGTGGTTTGAAACTTGTTAGAGTCTATGTCCAGTACAATGCTGGACTGGAGTCATGGCTCAAATGGTAGAGTACCAGCATTGAGTAAATAACCTGAGCAAGTTTGAAGCCCTGAGTTCAAGTCATACTACTGGAAAAAATTGTGTTATCACTGACAGTACTAACTGCTGGTGAAGATGTGAAAAACAGAAACTCCTTCCTTCCTGCTTTCCTTCCTTCCTTCCTGCTTTCCTTCCTTCCTGCTTTCCTTCCTTCCTTCCTTCCTTCCTTCCTGCCCTTTTGACCAGTCCTGGGTTTGAACTCAGAGCCTGGTCACTGTCCTTGAGCTTTCTCAAATCTAGAACTCTATCACTTTAGCCACAGAACCACTTTCAGCTTTTTCTGTGTATATGATACCAAGGAATCAAACCCAGAGCTTCATGCATGCTAGACAAGCACTCTACTACTAGGCCACAGTCCCAGCCCAGGACTCAATTCTTAATAAATAATGATATGGCTACTTTGAAAGAGTTTGGTAGTTTCTCACAATGCAACAACACAACACAATCCAATCCAACACAATAGAATCCAGTTCAACACAGTACAGTACGATGCCATGCAATACAAAGCAGCACAAAGCAACACAATGCAGAAATGCAAGTCTTGCAATTTACCCAAAGGAATTCAAAAACACATATACACGAATGATGGACATTTGTCATTCTTACCATTGTCCAAGTCAACAGGCTGAATGTCACTGAGAGAAACCTAGTGGACACTTCAGACATTGAGTAATAATGAGTTGGTATAGATTCATGAGTTGCAAACACAGAACACTCTATAGCAGTGCTATAGAGTTTGGATTGTGCATATCCCCACCAGGTGCATAAAAGGCTGTTTCACAAACAGACTGGCAATATTGGGAGAGGGTAGGTGAGTTGTGGGGTTCTCTGAAGGGCTCCCTGACCTCATCCACACTATTGCTTCCAGCCACAAGGTGAGCATATCAGTTACTTGCTGCAGTAAGAGAAAGTCAACAACGCAGGGGATATAGGAGGTATTTCTGTCATTTCTGCTGTTTTCTGTGAATTCAAAACTGCTTAAAAATAAAGGGTACCAAAAAATAAGCAACTCCCTGGGTCTGGAGTTTGGCCTAATGGTAGAGTGCTTGCCTAGCGTGCACGAAGACCCAGGTTTGATTCCTTGGTGCCACATACTTAGAAAAAGCCAGAAAAAGCTGAGGCTCAAATGGTAGAGGAACTCTTTCTAGCCTTGAGAAAAATCTAAGGACAGTCCTCAGGCCCTGAGCTTAAGCTGAAGACTGGCAAAAAAAAAAAATAAGCAACTCCCCCAAACAAACAAAAACAAACTCCTGCAAACATGTGCAGGAAACTGAGCTAGGTTGAGCTGCTACTGTAGATGGCTTTTGAGCTTGTGCAAGTAGATGAAGGGAAAACACTTTGGGAGCAGAGGTAAAAAGAAAAGTGAGGAACAAGGCTGCTGGTGGCTCATTACTGTGATCCTAGCTACTCAGGAGGCTGAGAACTTAAGATTGTGGTTCAAAGCCAGCCATGGCGGAAAAGTCTGTGAGACTCTGATCTCCAGTAAACTATCAAAATGTCAAGAAGTGGAGCTGTGGCTTGGTTCAAGTGGTGGCAGAGTTCGGGGACAGCAGCCAGGCCCCGAGTTCAAGCCCCAGGCTCTACACACAGAAAAAATGGGGGAATGTTGTCAGTAACCAATTTCACATTCCAGTAAAGTGAGAAGTGAAGGTCCAGTTTCCTGGGGAGCTAGGTTGGTAGTGGTTGGGGCTGCAGGGTATTCTTGGTGTTCAGGGGTTTCTTCTTACCTTTTATTCTTCATTTTGGCTTAAAGTCAGGGCCTGGGCACTGTCCTTTAGGCTTTCTCAAGGCTACCACTTGAGCTACAGCACCATGTATGGCTTTTCTATATATGTAGAACCAGGTACTCAAACCAAGAGTATGCTAGGCAAGCAGTCTAGCACTAGGCCACACTCCAAGCCTCCCATTTTTCTCTTTACCAAAAGGCCCAAGCAGGAAAGGGTAGGGAAAGCTTTACTTTAGCAGGCAACCTCCTCATCATTCCTTTGATCCTGACCTTGGCAATGAGGATACATCAAAAGTGAAGTTATTTTCCACTCTTTATTACTCTTTCTTCCCCCTCTCCATCTCTCCTCTTTTTCTCTCCTTCCTTCCTCTCTCCCTCCCTCCCTCCCTCCTTTCTTTCTTTCTTTTTTTCTTTCTTTCATCAGTTTTGTGCCATGAACTTAGGGACTGAGCATTGTGTCTGAACTCTTTTACTGAAGGCTGTTGCTCTACCACTTGTGTCAGTACTCCATCTCCAGCTTTTTTGCTGGCTAATGGCTTTTCTGTTATGTTTAGAAAGCTACTAAGGCCTCTTTGGTAGGTAGGATTACAGGCATGAGACATCAGCACCTGGCTTATTGTTTATAAGTAGAATGAATTTTGATTGATGTTCCTCCTTTCATCACTCTCCTTCCTCTTCCACTCCTAGCCCACCTTCTCCCCTCTAGTTTTCTAGTGTCATAGGATATGTGTTGAATAGTGTGATTGCATTCTCACCCTTCATCTTTTTATTTCCCTCTCACTGACCTCCCTAATATTTTTCAAGTCCCTGTTTCCTAATATCCATTTTGCTGGTCTGAGATTATTTTTTCTAAGGAGTTACCCAGTTTAAATACTGGAGTTTGAACTCAAGGCCCAGGCATTTGAACTCACATTCTTGAGCTTTTTCTCTTAAGGCTGGCACTCTACCAGTTGAGCCACAGTTCCACTTCTAGATTTTGGGTTGTTAATTGGAAATAAGTTTCATGGATTTTTCTGCTGAGGTTGGCTTTACACTTTGATCCTCAGAGCTCTGCCTTCTGAGTAGCTAGGATTATAGGCATGAATTCTGGTGGTCAGCTATTATTCATAATTTTAAGGACACTCAAATTATCAGCCTCAGTTTGTACCAATAATTTTCCAAATTAGCTATGGTTAATATGCCTGATAAGAGAAGTGCAAAATCTTGCTTCTCAGTCATTTCTCCTGTATAGAAAACTTGTATCTCATGCTGATAATCAACTTCAGTTTTGACAAACGAGGGAGTCCGTGCCAAGCCAGTTTTATAAATGACATTCAATAAAAGGGAAATCATCCTAGCCCAACTTGCTAGTTAATGACAAAAAAGGGAGACACAGATGTCCTTGCTGGGGATGAAAACTTAGCATTCTTCCCTTGAGGATTAAATTTTAAAGTCTGGCTTGACATTCTCTAGGCTTGACCGTTCTACTAGTTCTGAGAGTTGTTATATCAGAGAAAAACAGAACTTGTTGACATGAACTAAAGTTTTATGTACTTTGAATTAAGAATTTAAGAAGGCAATAAAGTGAGTGGTAGAGTGCTTTCCCAGCATGCAAGAAGACCCGAGTTTATTTCCTTGGTACCACGTCCATAGGAAAAGGTGGAAGTGGTGTGGTGGCTCAAATGATAGAGCTCTAGCCTTGAAAAAGCTCAAGGACAGTGCTCAGGGCCTGAGCTCAAGCCCAGGAATGGTGGCAGAAAAAAAGAAGGCAATAAACTAAATAAGTGAATGTTATACTTAAGTGTGAAAGAGAATCTGTAGGAGCTAAATTTTTCTCTACTATTTTCATAAACTATGGCATTTGGAAGGCAATGAAAACTGATAGGCAGGAACCCTGAACAAATGATCCAAGTTATCTGATTTAATGAAACTAGATACCTCTTCTTATAAGTACCCTGCAAACCTCATGCCTTCTCTACGCAACTGTGTTCTACAACCTTAAATCATTACATCACTCTGCGAGGGCACTTATTTTATTTTTCTGGCAAAGCAGTGGGGGTAGGCACAGCTCTTCAGGTACTCTGGGGAGATTCTCCAGGCATGTTACTTAATACTGCAACAGATGTTGATCATTCTTAGGGAAATGAGGACTTTATATGGGAAGTCTCTCTCTCTCTTAGGGAAAAATAAGGAATTTCCAATTGCCTTCTAGCTTTCAGGACAGAAGGGCTGAACAGCTTAGCTATAAAAGAAGAAACACTAAAATTCCGAGAAGGAAAAAAAAGAGAAAGAAATAACAAAGACTCATCTCTATTCTTATTAAAGAGGAAGCAAATTTCTATCTATGGTTCCTTCTTTGTTATGACTCCATCCATACAATAAAAGGAAGAGGGAAAGGTTTAGCTCAATGGTACAAAATACTAATTTGTGTTAATTGATTCAAGACAATAATTAAGCTGACCACAGAAGTGGAACAGATGTTTATCTTCCCTAACACTGTTATTTGGTATTAGTGTTAGTGTTAGAGTCGTGGCAATGTTGATGGAGAGTATGATGACAAATAGTACCCATAAAGTAACAGAGGCAATTGGATTGTGTAATTGCAGAAGCAAGGCTTGGAATCACTCCATTTTGTTATTTGTTTACTTTCTTATTTATTAATTTACTTCTTTTTTTGTGTTCAAAAGTTTTTGTAAGTGTGGGGGAGGGGAATGGGGGTGAATACTGGGGCTTAATTTTAGGGCCTGGCTGCCATTAAGCTTTTGTGCTCAAGACTAGTGCTCTACCACTTGAACCATAATTTCACTTGCAGCTTTTCGTAGCTAATTAGATATAAGAGTCTCATGGACATTTTTGCCCTGGCTGGCTTCAAACTGTCATCCTCAGATCTCAGCCTCCTCAGTAGCTAGAATTACAGCCACAGGAATGACCACTGCCTAGTTCCAAATGTTTTTGAAAGCAGTTGCACAAAGGGATTGCAATGCAACAAGTCAGTTTCTCATAGTGACCAATGTCACCTTCAACTGCTCCCAGTACCTCCATCCTTTCCAGCTGCTGGGTTCCCCTCTCATCTATGTAACATGCATTGAATATGATGAACATATTCACTTACCCTTCTCTCTGTTCGTTTGTCTGCCGCCACACACATACTGGTCTCCTTTCCCTACAAGAAAATATGTTTCAGCTCTACTGTTATTCACTTTTTTTAGTTTTAAGAAATGCTGTAATATGGTAGTGCATTAGCACTTTTTTCCTATATTTTTATTGTAATTAATAGAAGGGTTACATGATATTTGCCAGATAGAAGGTGCATTAACTCACATACATTGATACCCTTTCATATGTCTTGGTCCCCATTACCCACCCCCCCCACACCCCTCATCTTGTTTCCCCCCTTCCCTATCCAATTTCAAATGACCAAATACAAATATATCCAATATAGCAGGTAACAAAGTGAGGTACTGTAACAATATGAAATAACCAAGGGACAGCAAAAGAGATGAGAGATAACATAGTACCTTAAGGACAACAATAACTCATTATATGGCTTATGTTTCTATATCCTAGAGATCCTTTCATTTAGCATCATACTATATGACCTTATGTACCAAGGTTTTGCTCTATTGCAAATCTCTGCTAGGAGAGCCCAAGGTTTCTACTGATTATGACAAATGAGGGAAACCATTGAGCCTAAGTTCCTTTAAGTCTGGCTTACTTCACTTAATATGATTTTTTTCTAAGTCTTTCCATTTCCTAACAAATGAAGTAATGGCGCTCTTTCTGACAGCAGCATAGAATTTCATTGTGTACAAATACCACATCTTGTTGATCCATTCATCAACTAGGGGACATCTAGGTTGGTTCCATATCTTTGCTATGGTAAATAGTGCTGCAATGAACATTGTTGTGCTGGTGGATTTAGATTGTCCTTGTTTCTGGATGATTGGGTAAATGCCAAGTAGTGGAATTGCTGGGTCATAGGGAGCTCTATGTTTAGTCTTTTGAGGAACTGCCATACTGCTTTCCATAGTGGTTGAACGAGTTTGCACTCCCACCAACAGTGTAGTAGTGATCCCTCCTGGCCACATCCCCTCCAGCATCTGTTGTTATTTGTTTTCCTGGCCATTCTAGCTGGAGTGAGGTGGAATCTTAGAGTTGTTTTGATTTGCATTTCTTTTATGACCAGAGATGTTGAGCATTTCTTCATGTGTCTATAGGCCATTTTATTTCTTCTTCAGAAAAGACTCTTTTAAGTCTTTGGCCCATCTTTTAATGGGATGGTTGTTACTTTGGAGATTAGTTTTGGAGTGATTCAATTTTTTGAGCTGTTGATATATTTTAGATATGAGGCCTTTGTTGTATGGTTGGTGAAGATCTTCTCCCACTCTGTAGGCTTCCTGATTAGTTTACTAGCTATGTCCTTTGCCATATAAAAGCTCTGCAATTTAATGCAGTCCCACTTATCCAGCTTTTCTCTGATTTGTTGTGATTCTTTGTCCTTATTAAGAAAGTTTCAAACTGTGCCAAGGAGGTCTAGTGTATTTCCTATTCCTTCTTGTAAAGTTTTCAGAGTGTCGGCTTTTAACTCCAGGTCTTTGATCCATTTGGAGTTAATTCTAGTGCAGGGTGACAAAGAAGAATCCAACTTTAGTTTTCTGCATGTGCTTAACCACTTCTGCCAGCACCACTTGTTGAAGAGGCTGTCTTTCTTCCATTCTATTTTTTTGGCTCCCTTGTCAAAGATTAGGTGGCCATAGGTCTGTGGTTTAATATCTGGTCTTCAGTTCTATTCCATTGGTCTTCAGACCTGTTCTTGTGCCAGTTCCAGGCTATTTTGATAATTATAGCTTTGTAATAGAGTCTAAAGTTTGGTATTGAAATTCCTCCTGAACTGTTCTTTCTGCTAATATGTGTTTTTGTTTATGGGGTCCTTTATTATTCCTTATGAAATTTTGGATTGCCTCTTCTATGTCTTTAAAGAATGCCATTGGGATATTGATGGGTATTGCGTTGAATTTGTAGATAGCCCTTGGCAAGTTGTCATTTTCACAATGTTGATTTTTCCAATCCAGGAGCATGGGAGGTTTTCCATTTCCTCAGTTCTGCTTTAATTTCCTTTTTCAAGGTTTTAAAGCTTTCATCAAAAAGGTCCTTTACATTCTTAGTTAAGGTAATTCCTAGGTACTTTATTTTCTTTGAGGCTATTGCAAAAGGAGTTGCTTTCCTGATTGTTGCCTCATTCCTCTCACTGTTGGCGTAGAGGAAGGCAGTTGATTTTTGAGGGTTAATTTTATACCCTGCTACCCTTCCAAAGTTTTGAATCAGATCAACGAGCTTGAGAGTAGAGTCTATAGGATTCTTTAAATACAGAATTATGTCATATGCAAAGAGGGAAAGTTTTACTTCCTCTTTCCCTATTAGGATCCCCTTTATGCTTGCTTCTTGCCTTATTGCACTGGCTGGGATTCTAATACTATGTTAAAGAGGAGTGGAAAGAGTGGGCATCCTTGTCTCATCCCTGATTTTAGAGGGAATAGCTTTAGCTTTTCGCCATTAAGCTGTGGGTTTGTCATACACAGCCTTTATTATATTGAGGAATGTTCCATGGATTCCTAGTTTCTCCAGAGCTTTTAACATAAAGGGGTGTTGGATCTGTTGTACCTGAATTTCTAGAACCTCTAAAAGACCTCCAGAGACCACAGCCAAAGCTAAAAAGTAGGGGTTTGTTTATTTTTGAGTCCGGACTTGGGCCTCCGCGTACCAACAGCTGGCAATGCTGAAAGGCCCTGAGCAAGAACTTTACACCGCTTTTAAAGGAGAATCACAATTAACCACTGGTAGAATTAGAACTCAGGTGTCTAACCGCTGAGTACCAAGCTGTTACCACCTGGGGTTCAAGTACATGGGCCCTAAACAAGGAGGGAGGGGGTCATTCCCAGAACTTGGAACAATCTTGGCACGACATTCTCCCCTTTCCCATGATACTTTTAGAGCCAATCTTGGCTATCTCTGCATAATCACACAAGGGCCTTAGGGTCCAGCTAAGACAAAGAACAGAGTTATCAACCAAGGGGAAAAACTCCTTCACTTTGCTCCCTTTCCCGTTTTAACACCAGTAGATGGAAATAGACAACTACGAGTATTTACCCACACAAAGTCCCTGTCCAAATACTGCCCATAACTATTATTGATTTTGGCGATGTAACTTAATTTTTAAAGGGCTACTTTTAGTCCAATCAATCTTCCAAGTTGTTTTGGACAAGGATTCTATAAGGTCTGGAAACGGATCCACTGGCTTGGCCGGGGTGTAATGAATCCAAAAAGCTACTCCGTCTACTTTGAGGGTGGTGGGTGTTGTCAGGATGACCTGAAAGGGTCCTTTCCATCATGGCTGCAGATTTTCTTGCCGGTGGCGTTTCACAAATACCCAGTCACCTGGTCTATAGCGATGAGGCACCAGAGGTGGTTTTGTCTTGTACAGGTCCTTCAACTTGGGCCAGACTTCTTGGTGAGCCCTTTGCAGGGCTTGGAGTGAAAACAAAAATTCAAAATCACCATCCTCTTCTTTCTTAACAAGATTCTCTTTAAGATTAAGTATTATAGGGGGAGGTCTATCAAACATTATTTCATAAGGGGTAAGTCCTAATTTAAAAGGGGAGTTTCGAACCCTGAACAGAGCATAGGGGAGAAGAGCTACCCAGTTTGCGCCAGCCTCCATGGTCAATTTGGTCAGGGTCTCTTTTAATGTTCTCTTCATTCTCTCTACCTGTCCTGAACTTTGTGGTCTATAGGCACAATGTAATTTCCAATCTGCCCCAAGTATGGAAGCCAGTCCCTGACTTACCTTTGAGACAAATGCAGGTCCATTGTCCGAACCTATCATTACTGGAAAACCATACCTGGGTAAAATGTCCTCAAGTATCTTCTTAGCCACTATCTGTGCAGTTTCCCTTTTAGTGGGGAAAGCCTCGACCCATCCTGAGAAGGTATCTACAAAAACTAACAAATACTTATATCCATACTTCCCTGGTTTTACTTCAGTAAAGTCTACCTCCCAATAGGCTCTTGGCTTATCCCCTTGCTGTCTTGCCCCTAAATTTTGCTGATTTCTCCCTACATTATTTAGCTGACATACTCTGCAACCTGAAATAATCTGATCAATTTTGACGGTTGCTTTCTTAATTCGTAGTCCAGTTTGTCTGATTAAGTCTTGCATCTTTCTAGCTCCCAGATGAGTACTATGGTGAATTTTTTGTAACACCCTCATCCCTAATTTTTCTGGGAGTACTATGTGACTCCTGGAATCTCTCCACCATCAATCAAGGAGCTGTACCATAGGTAGTTTCTCAATCCATTGCAAATCTTCCTCTGTATACCCTGGGATCGGTGGTAAAACCCTGGGTCCTGGGTCTGGGAGTTGGAGGGCTAGAGCTGGAGTTGAAGATAAAGCCACCTCCTGGGCAGTCTGGTCAGCCAGATAATTGCCCCTGGACACTAGATCTACAGGTTTCTGGTGTCCTGGGCAATGGACTATTTCCAGTTTCTTTGGTTCCCAAAGAGCAGCCAGGAGTGCCAATATTTCCTCCTTATTTTTGATAGTCTTTCCTTCTGCTGAAAGGAGGCCCCTCTCTCTGTATATTGCCCCATGTATGTGGGCAGTGGCAAAAGCATACCGACTGTCTGTATAAACTGTCAGGCTTTTATCCTTACCCAGTCTTAAAGCTTGGGTTAGAGCCACCAGTTCCACTCTTTGTGCTGAAGTTCCTGCAGGCAGGAACTAAGCCCAGATGACTTCAGTCTCTGAGACCACTGCAGCCCTTGCATATCTCTGCCCTTGGTGCATAAAGCTGCTTCCACTGGTGAACCAGACAATCTCCGCATTTAGCAGAGGCTCATCTTGCAAATCCTCTCTGACTCCATGCACTTGGGCCAAAACCTCAGCACAGTCATGAAGTGGGGCTTCCAGGTCTGGATCGGGCAGTAGCGAGGCTAGGTTAAGGGCAGTTGGAGGCTGGAAAAGAATCTTGAGGGGTGTTAGCAGTAGTCCTTGATAATGAATAAGCCGGGCATTACTGAGCCATTGATCTGGGGGCTGTTTAAGAATGCCCTCAATAGCGTGAGGTGTTGTGACCTGTAACTCCTGTCCCAGGGTCAATTTATTTGCATCCTTTACCATCAATGCTGTGGCTGCAATCATTCAGAGGCAGGGAGGCCATCCAGCAGCCTCAGAATCCAGCTTTTTAGATAGATAAGCAATGGGTCGTCTCCAAGTTTTATTTCTATATAGAGTGCTGGCCAGTGCTTAGCTAATCCCATCCCTCCAGTTTCCACCCATGCTTCTGGAAATTGCTTAAGCCAAACATCAATTCCCGAATCAGGGGGCTTCTGTTGTTGATGAAGGCGATACTCATCTTCTAGTGCTAAGGTCAATATTGTCAGTGGCCTGCCCTGGGAGTTTGTTACCTTAGGTCCATCTGGCAGGAAGTAAATCTGAGCTCCCAACTTGGTTAATAAGTCTCTCCCCAATAAGGGGTAGGGGCTTTCAGGGATGACAAAAAAAGAATGTGACACCTTACCAGCTCCCAGGTCCACCATCCTTTGAGTTGTCCAAGGATAGTTCTTTATTCCTGTAGCCCCCTGCACCCACGATGTAACTGTGGAGAGTTTTCCTTGAGGCTTAGTAAGAACCGAATGCTGAGCACCTGTGTCCACTAAAAACTGGACAGGAGTCCCCTCCACCTACAAACTTACCCTGGGTTTGGGGAGGGGATCCGAACCCCGTCTCCCCTAGTCCTCCACGTCATGAGTGACTAACACGGAAGTTTTTCGTTGCCACTTGTCCAATCTGTTCTTTTTTCTTTTCAGGCATTCCCTAGCCCAATGACCAAACTCTTTGCAGTAAGCACATTGATCTTTGCTTAAATCTCGAACTGAAGGCCTCGAAGATTGTGGGCCATGTGAACCTCTTTGTGGTGGTCTTCCCTGTTGAACTATGGCAGCTAGTACTTTAGTCATGCTCTGTGTTGCTCTCAGCTGTTTCTCCTCTGGAGTATCTCTATTATTAAAAACTTTCTGAGCAATCCTGAGTAAATCTTGGATACTTTTTCCTTCTAAGTCCTCTAATTTCTATAGCTTCCTCTTAATATCTGAAGCTGCCTGGTTAACAAAAGACATAACTACAGCTGCCTGATTTTCAGGGGCTTCTGGGTCCATTGGGGTAAACCGTCTAAAGGCTTCCATTAATCTCTCTAAGTACTCAGAAGGAGTTTCTATTTTACCTTGAAGAACTGAATATACCTTAGCCAAATTAGTGGGCTTGCAAGCGGCAGCCCGAAGACCCACCATTAGAGTCTGACGATACACCCTTAGCCTTCCCCTACCTTCTGCTGTGTTGTAATCCCATTTATCCTGGGGAGGTCTAGTTAAGGGAAAAGTATCATTAATCAAATCTGGATTAACAGTGCGCTGCCCATCATCGCCAGGGACCAATTTCCTGGCCTCCACCTGGATTCTTTCCCTCTCCTCCATAGTAAACAAGATTCGAAGGAGCTGCTGACAATCATCCCAGGTGGGCTGGTGAGTGAACATAACACTTTCTAGAAGAGAAATCAAAACTTTAGGGTTATCAGAAAAACAAGCACTCTGGGTTTTCCAGTTATAGAGGTGGAAAAAGGCCAATACTGGAACCTAGGATTCCCAGTATCATCTGGAAAACCAATTTCACGCAGTGGCGGGCCATTGTGGAATCAGGAAAACGTGAGCTCACTGCTCGTTGAGTACGTCCCCTTGTCCTACCCGCTGGGCCTTCAGCGGCATTTGGGGAAGCCACTTTCGCCTCCACCTCGCCCGAAGAAGAAACCTCTACTCCTCCTGTTGACATAGAAAATTGCAGATTGAAAGGAGGAGGAGAAGATGGAGGGGGTTCAAGAAGAAGGGGGTCTGTACTATCGGCCAGGACCGGGTGAAAAGGAGCTGAGGGCTTGGGTCGAGAGGCGTCAGCCTGGCACAGGGTCAAGACGTCGCTTGTTGAGAGAAGAAAGGGAGATAACCAGGCAGGGGGATTTTTTTTACCAAATTCTGCCAAACAAGAATATAAGGAATCTGATCAAAGTAGCCAAACTGTTCTGGTATCCTCTCCCTTAGCTTCCATATTATGGAAAGGTTAAATGGGCCCTCTGGGAGCCATCCAACATCAAAGGTCGGCCACTCCAAATTACAAAGAGTAATTAGTTTGTTTTTACTCAAATCAGAACCTCTGCTTCTAACATCCTTAAAATCCATTATTAGAAGAGCAAGCGGAGTAGTACCCATCTCAGGGGAAGATATCCAAATCAAAAAAACAAACAGAAATACAAAAAAAACAAATAACAAAAACAACATGTGCGTGCTTAAACCAATAACCAGAAGGGAATTGTTAACCAGAGAGGCGATCACAACATGATCGTCCTAACAGCAGTTCCCCAATACAGCCTGAATGGGAGTATCAAACAGAGGGATGGTCGCAACACGACCATCCTAACAATAGCTCCTCAATACAGCCTAGATGGAACTATCAGACAGAGGGATGGTCGAAGCCAGCATGACCATCCTAACAATAGTTCCCAATAGGGGCACAAGGGATGTCTCCCACTGGCCCCGTCAACAATCCTATAGCACGTCTGCCGGGATTCTTCAGTGACCCAGATACAGAATCTATAGGCAACCCAGATTAACAGATTATCGAATAAAACACAATACACAGAGACAAACGAGGCCAGCCTATTTACCGCGGTTTTCCAAGACCCCTTGACGAGGCGTCTGAGTGGACTTAGGGGTTCCCGGCCAATGCACCAAATGTTGTACCCGAATTTCTAGAACCCCAAAAAGACCACCAGAGACCACAGCCAAAGCTAAAAAGTAGGGGTTCGTTTATTTTCGAGTCCAGACTCAGGCCTCCGTGTACCAACAGCCGGCAACGCTGAAAGGCCCTGAGCAAGAACTTTACACTGCTTTTAAAGGAGAATCACAATTAACCACTGGTAGAATTAGAACTCAGGTGTCTAACCGCTGAGTACCAAGCTGTTACCACCTGGGGTTCAAGTACATGGGCCCTAAACAAGGGGAGAGGGGGTCATTCCCAGAACTTGGAACAATCTTGGCACAACAGATCTTGTCAAATGCCTTTTCTGCGTTTATTCAGACAATCATGTGATTTTTGTCCCTGCTCCTGTTGATGTGTTGAATTATATTAATTGATTGGTGTTTTGAAAGTAAGAGGATGGAATAAACTGTATCAAGCTAATGGCCCCCATAAACAGGCAGGAGTTGCCATCCTCATATCAGATAAAATAGACTTCAAACTAAAATTAGTGAGAAAAGACAAAGAAGGTTACTACATACTACTAAAGGAATCTTTCCTCCAGGAGGAAATAACCATCCTAAATATCTACACACCGAATCCTGGAGCTCCGAACTTCATCAAGCAAACTTTACTTTCACTGAAACCATACATAGATCGAAACACGCTGATTGTTGGTGACTTTAACATACCACTCTCACCTTTGGACAGATCAACAAGGCAAAAATTCAGCAGAGAAACCTTAGAATTGAACAACTATATAGACCAACTAGATCTAACAGACATCTGCAGATTATTCCACCCAGCAACAACACAATATACGTTTTTCTCAGCAGCACATGGAACATTTTCCAAAATAGACCACATTTTAGGCCATAAAACAAACGTGGACAGATTCAGAAACACTGAAATTATTCCCTGCACTTTCTCAGACCACAAGGGCATCAAATTGGAACTGAACACACATCTCCACCAACGAAAACCCTGTAACTCATGGAGACTGCACAACACATTGTTGAATCACCAATGGGTCATTGAAGAGATCAGAAGAGAAATCCAACAGTTTGTGAAATTTAACAAAAAGGAGCACACAAAATACCAGTTCCTTTGGGACACGGCAAAGGCAGTACTCAGAGGAAAATTTATAGCTCTGAGTGCCTACAATAAAAATTGGAAAAATCGCAAACCAACAATTTAATGTGTCACCTTAAACTCCTGGAAAAAGAGCAACAAACCAACCTTAATCCCACTAGAAGGAAGCAAATTATTAAAAATCAAAGCAGAATTAAATGAATTGGAGTCCAAAAAAAAAACTATAGAAAGAATCAACAAAACAAGGAGTTGGTTCTTTGAAACAATTAACAAAATTGACAAACCCTTAGCAAATCTTACCAAAAAAGAGAAGGGAGCATACAGAAATAAACAAAATCACAGACAAAAATGGTAATATCACTACAGAAATTACCAAGATCCAGAGTGTCATGAGGGAATACTTCTCAAAACTTTACACCAACAAATTTGAGAATCTAGAAGAAATGGATGAATTCCTAGCCAATATTAACATACCCACACTGAACCAAGAAGAACTAACCCAACTCAACAGGCCTATTTCAAGCACTGAAATAGAAATGGCAATAAGAGACCTTCAATCCAAGAAAAGCCCAGGGCCAGATGGATTCACAGCTGAATTCTATAAGGTCTTCAAAGCAAAGCTCACACCAATATTCCTCAAGCTCTCCAATGAAATTGAAAATGAAGGTTCTTTATCAGTATAAGCCTCATCCCCACACCAGACAGAGATTCATCAAAGAAAGAGAACTATAGACCTATTTCCTTGATGAACATCGATGCAAAACTTCTCAACAAAATACTGGCCAAGCATCTACAACAACTCATCAAAAAAATTATACACTATGATCAAACAGGATTCATCACAGGGAGGCAAAGCTGTTATTCGTTTTTATAAACTATAAATTGGTTGTTCAAAGGACTTATGTCATTGAAGTACTCCCCTGAGTATACCATATTTCAAACAGTTTGTTTATTGCATATATGTATATGGCCTTAAAAGTGTTTCCACATATGTTTATGATTTATATACAACCTCTACATATAGGAAAACACATGTACCATTTGTCTCTCTGAGCCTGACTTGTTTTGCTTTACATAATTTTTCTTGGTCCATCTATGTCCCTGCAAGTGACATAATAATATTATTCTTCCTAATGGATAATATTATTCTCCTAATGGATAAGTAAAATCCATTGTGTCATTGTGTGTGTGTGTGTGTGTGTGTGTGTGTGTGTGTGAGAGAGAGAGAGAGAGAGAGAGAGAGAGAGAGAGAGAGAGAGAGAGAGAGAGAGAGAAAGTGAATATGTGTGTGTTATGTTTTCTGAATTCACTCATTCATTATAGGTCCTTTATAAGAAATTTTGGATACCTTTATTGCATCCTATTTGTAACCTTTTGAAAAAAATGCCCAAGATCTGTATTGCTAGATAATAGAGTTGTTCCATACTTAGTTTCTTGCGGACTCTCCAAACTACCTTCTAAATTACCATGTGTTAATTTAACCCTACTTAACCTACTCAAATTTAATTACAAATAAGAACTTAAAACATCCATAAAAGGTTAAAGTTAATCAGGAAATACAAAACTGAGCATGTCATTGAGTTCTGACTTGAAGATGATTGGTTATATTTTTGACAATGGATTGCTTTATTCTTTGGTTTGTACATTAATTGACTCAAGAGGTATTTAGCAGGGAGATTGCTTTATCCTAGGTACTAATCTAGGCTCTAAAAAGAAAACATTAGTAAGACAACCATAGCTTCTGCTGTGGTGGAATTTATGCACTGGCTGGCAGTGCATAAAAATTAGAGGAAATGATCAGATTTGATGATGTGCAATTGAGTCTTGCCCATGGATCTGATTAAGAATCATTTAGCAAAGTGACCAGTGGATAAAAGCAGGCTTTGTTACTTACAGTGGGGAGCAGGGAGGTTCTCACTGGTAATCAATGCTTCATTTGCTCCTACAACATTCAACACCCAGTTTTACTTACCACAAACTGAAAGATTTACCACAGCAGCCCTGAAATCTGCCTGGAATTACTTTCTGTGTGGTATTTATTTCCTGACCACACTATAAAACTTTGCTGAATGAAATGAACAGATTGTTTTATCTTTTATCTGACTTGTGCATAACCTAAACTGCTTCTTTGAATTCTTACTTAAAAACTTTATCCTATCAGCTTTCTTATCCCCCTCACACACTTTAAAAAAAATTCATTACGTATTCTGATCTAAACTAGTTCGGGGACCTCTCTTGTTTGGGTGAAGCTGAGGTAGGAGGGTTTCAAGACATTTCATTGAATGTTAGGTTTCAGACTCCAAAACAAGAAAACTCAAGAAAAAGAAAGGTACAATAAATACTCCAATTTCTTTTGGAGATTCACTGGAGAAGGAATCTCCTTCAACTAGAATTGGTACTTGCAGAAATATCCATCTGCAACGTCAACCTAGCCTGCGATTTTTTTTTGAACTTTAAACAGTTAAGCACAAGGTCGTTTGTATATGTTTTATAAACATGTGAACTAGTCCTTTCCTGGAAAATCATTTTTACTCTGGCCAGACAAAATCATCAATTCTATCTAAGTTAATCTTACTTCTGTTCTCTTTCTCTAATTTTTTTGACAGTATTGAGATTTATGCCCTGGGACTTTCTTGGCTTGCTTGCTAGGATAGTGTAGACCACAGTCTATCCAGAAAATAGTGATATTATGGATGAAATACACTCATTTGGCTGGTTGATCAAGCAATGACATCATTTACATGTTTTCAGGAAATATGACATTAATTTAGACATCTCTCTTGACTCCAGGAGACCCATATTCTAGGGTTGAAGGAGAGAAACTTAGTGTAGTAGAAATGCTATGGTAAAGATACATACAAGCTAATAGACAGCATACAGAAAGGGGAAAAGAGCAAAACTAAGGGATGGTAAGAAAGCATTTTAGAAGAAGCAGCTGCTTTTTGAAAAATAGGATGGAAGTAAGCACATAAAAAAGACATGTAACACATGTTACTGGCAATAGGGATAAAATGAGGAGAATGAGGCCTGAGTTTTTACTTTTGAGGGTGACAGAGGGCTGTGTGAACTGTGCCTGCTTATGAGGCCTTTCCCTTAGGAGTGTGAGAATCTAAGGAGTTGCTTTCTTAATAAATATGCAGCTTTAGGTTGCTGGAGCATTTGCACATGGGCACCATTTAGATAGTTTACAGTTTTGTTTTGTTTTTTAACCAGTCCTGGGGCTTGGCTCGGGGCCTGTACACTGTCTTTGAACACTTTTTGCTCAAGGCTAGTGAGACAGTTTATAGTTCTAAGTCTAGAGATCCAAAATGGAATTGTAAGTCATCTTGAACCTGTTGGTCAAATCATAAAAACAATGCAGAATAAAAATATAAGTTGGATTTGAATAAAGTTCATAGCTAGAAAGTTTGAGTTGAATAATAAGAGAGTAGTAGGAAATGTTTGTTTTAGTTTTAATATAAGGAACTTGTCTAGAAACTGCTTGAAAAGATTTTGGAAATGAAGGGAGTAAACTTTCACTTTCATCTCTCTCTTCCCTGTAGTATTTCCCCCACTGGACTGAGCTATACAAGTATCCAAGTCTTTGTTCATGCAAAGCTTTTATTGATCTTTTGGAAATACAGATCAGTAGGTTAGAGCAGAAGGAAACCTTGGATTCCATCTAGTTAAGTGGTTTTCATGCTCTTTTTTTTAAAGGACATCAAAGGACTTCAATGAAAATAAAAGCTTAACCTGGGAACATTTTAAAAAGTAGAAAAGAATGAAGTTGCTTTCATTGGGTGTGTGGGAGGGGGTTGAGGGGTAGAGTTTGTGATTGATAACCTACCTAAATGTTCATCTGTTCCTTCATGGTAGATTCTCAGAGAATCTTACAGATACTCCTACCCTAAGGAGCAGCTTTTGAAGATGATTGACAGCACTCCACACTTTTGTTTACATAAAACAGAAATTTGTTCAATTGCATGTCCTTAAGTCTCTCAATGTTTAAAATAAATGTTACTTAAGACATATTACCAAAACTGGCCACTAGGGGTGAAAGCCTATTTTTCTAGCTTTACAGGAGGCTGAGATCTGAAAATTGAGGTATGAAGTCATCTAGGACAGACAAATCCAAGAGACTCCTATCTTCAGTTAAACAGCAAAAAGCCAAAAGTGGTTTAGCTGGAGTAGTAGAGTGCCAACAGAAGAAGCTAGGCAAAAACTTGTGGTTCAAGATCAAGTGTTGAGTTGAAGTTCCATTAAAGTCCCCTCCCCCTCAGAAAGACATTATCAGAAGCAAGTATTTGAATGGTTTTTGAACACCAGACTGCATGATGATGTGGATGATGTCTCACAAAGCACAGCTACTATGGAAGGGTGGGCAATATGAAGGTACTATGGCTTCTTCATGCTTATCAGGCCTGGTACCACATGGTCCTTTGTTAACATCTTGTTTATTTTGCAAAAAACAAAGCATATGCCTTCTTAATTATTATTATTAACTTATATTAATTATAAAGAGGGAGATTTATTTTAAAATAAAGCATATCAGAAGAGCAATGTTTATTTATAGAGGAAAAATATCCTAAATAGGGAAATTAAAATTTGAATAAATGAAAGCTATCATAGCTACAATAGTTTTTTGTCTTTGAAAAATTGAATATGAATATGGTAGATAAATAGAGGTCCTCTTTTGATACCTGTATCCTCTGATAAAATTTGTCATATCAGGGAGAGACAATGCATCCAGAAAAGTAAATGATATACTGTTTTCCTTCTTGGTTCTTCTTGTATGTATAATGTTAGCTACACAAGAAACGGAAATCCCTTTCCAACACAATAAATTTGCAAATGTTAATTTTTCAAAATGCGTTTTTCAAAATGCTCTAAACATTTTTGGCATTAAGACTTGGCCATGTAGTCTCAAAACTCTTAGGTAGGTGCTGTGGCTCAAACTGGTAGGATGCTAGCTTTGAACTAAAGAGCTCAGGGACAGTGATTAGGTCCAGAGTTCAAGCCCCAGGTCTGAACAAAAATAAAAACAAAAACAACTCTTAGGTAATAGACATTTTTTATGGCACATTCTGTGTTAGTCCTGTTTCTGGAAATGAAATGTCTGGGTAAGAATGAATTGTTCCTACTGACAAGGCATAAAGACAAACTTAAGGGAAACAAATGACTGCAATGTGATATCATGTGGGCAATATAAAATCAATAATGGGAACACAAAAGTGACCTTTGTATATCCTTCAGAAATAAAGCAATATTAAAAACAAATTTTGAAGGATAAATCAGAATTGAATCCCGGAGTGAAAGGTCAGTCTTGAGCATGAGTTATGAAGATAGGTATGCACCTCACCTTTGGCCTAACTACCTTAGAAAACCAGGGCTAATGTGATTAGTAAGCCTTCCCATATAGCCATAGTTAATAAAAGTGGTCACTGGTTAATGTAAACAGCAGAACTATTAGAGAGGATATTAGTAGATGGAATATTGATTCTCCTTTTTAACAGAATTATATAGGAATGGAATCAGGGATCAGCGAGTTAATTCTCCAAATGTTGGAAATCTGAGGACTGATGAAATAACATTTGAAAATAATAGGTGAACCACACAAATTAGAAGCTAATGGTTTGAAACAAATACCTAGAACAGCCATTGATTTGCATCGTTAGATTTTATCTTTTTAAAAAATGTTAACGAGCCAGATGCCAGTGGTTTATGCCTGTAATCCTAGCTATATAGGATGGCTGGGATCTGAGGATTGCAGTTCTACACACACCCAGTAAGGAAAATTTGTGAGACTCATCTACCATTAGGCACCCCACCAAGAATAAAAGCCAAAAGTGGAGCTGCAACTGAAGTGGTAGAGCGAGACAGAGAGAGAGAGAGAGAGAGAGAGAGAGACAGAGAGAGAGAGAGAGAGAGAGAGAGAGAGAGAGAGAGACAGAGAGAGAGACAGAGAGAGAGAGACAGAGAGACACAGAGAGAGAGACACAGACAGAGAGAGAGACAGAGAGAGAGACAGAGAGAGAGACAGAGAGAGAGAGACAGAGAGGGAGGGAGGGAGGGAGGGAGGGAGGAAGAGGGAGAGGGAGAGAGAGAGAGAAAAGCTCAGGGACAACACTCAGGTGTTCAGTTTAAGTCTCAGGGACTGGCACACACATATATCTATATCTATATCTATCTATATCCGAATAAATAAAATACTAATGTAAGGAAGTAGAAGTTTGGCTTAAATGGTAGAAAAGTACTTTAGCAAAAAGGCTCAGAGACAACACCCAGGCTCTGAGTTCAAGTCCCAGGAATGGCACACACACAGACATACAAAAGTATTAAAGTAATAGGTAGTTTAATATATTTAAAAATGGTAATATCACAAGTCATTACTAATGGAGTTTAATATAAAGACATTAAAGAATGAAAATAGTTTTCCCCCCATATCTTGGAAGGTTGAAGCAAAAAATAATTATGTTAGGTCCAGCCTGAACTACATAGCTAGACCCTATCAAAGAATAAGACATTACAAAAAGACAAAAGGAAAAAAAACAGTTAGATTTTTAAGAATTAATTTTGGTTTATTTTGAAAGCATAGCTACAAAGGTCATTTGGAGGTCAAAAATAAAGTGAGCATATTTCAGAAAAGCCTTATTTCTCCACTTAGTGTAACTTTAATTGCATGGCAGCTAAAAATGTTTCTAATCCAACCTTCATGTGAAAGCCTTTTCCTTTGCACTTAGGTGGCTACTTTCAGAAAAACAGTTCACTGTTAAATTTGATACAATGTACCATATCTTCTTAGTTTCAGAGTCCAATGGCCTTGACAAAAGGCTGCATTGGAATTATAAGATGTTGCTTTCCAACACAAATAGAGGACTAGATGACAGACCTTGTAATAGAAGCCGATTGATCAACAAATTTGACAGGATTGTGCCTAAAAAGACTGGTTTTTCCTTCCCTTGCTTGTTTCCAGTAGCGATCCTCAGATCTTAGCCTCCTGAGTAGCTAGGATTATAGACTTGAGAGACTAGCACCTGAATCCTTAATTAGTTTATTTGTTTTAAATTTAATTTTGTTGTCTCAGTGATATACAGTTGGGTTACAGCGACATACTTAAGGTAATGAGTACATTTCTTGTTGAACATTGTTACCCCTTCTCTCATTTTTCTCTCACTATCCCTCCCTCTCTAACCCCCCAAGTTGTAATGTTCATTTCCAAAATATTGTCTTGTGAGCATGATGTTACCTTGGTTTACCCTTTGTCCTTTGTATCACCATTTGGTGTTTCCTCTTCTCTTCTCTAATTCAGATAAACATGTATACAAGACACAGGGTATCAAAATTGCATGCAGTGACAACATGGGGTAACCCAAAAGATAACACAAAACAAAATTTAAAAAAAAGAAATAGCTTCACAGAGCACATTGAAAACAAGAAAATAAAACCCAATTTTGTTCAATCATCACATGATGATCATCTGGATCATCCTATTTGAATTTACTCCAAATATAACAAAATTTCATCAGTTCTTAAAGAAAAATATATATTTAAGTTCTGGTGGAAAATAATTGTGTAACAAAAATATTAAGAGTTTTATTTCTTTTTGGAATAAAGTTGAAATTTCACTCACTGCTTGTTGGAAACATATTTGATAAGTTTGATATGGGTTATATCACTCAAAGAATTAGATGAACATTGAAACAATTCTACATTCTTAGAAAGATCTAACAGCGAAGACATGTTAATTTTGGCTTGTGGGTGTCTTTTCTTCTTCTTCTTCTTCTTCTTCTTCTTCTTCTTCTTCTTCTTCTTCTTCTTCCTCTTCCTCTTCCTCTTCTTCTTCTTCTCCTCCTTCTTCTTCTCCTTCTTCTTCTTCTTTTTTTTTTGAGAATCAGTATCACCAGTAGTGCTTTCTTGAACCAAAATTTGAAAAGCAAAACATACCAAAGGCTCTGAAATTTTGACATGGAGAAAAACTATCAAAGATATTTATCTGATAGATTTCTCAGAGTAGGAGGGAAGATGTAAATTTTTCACTGCTCTCAATAGTGCCATCGCATTCTTGGAATAAACTTAGCAGAGCAGGCAGCTTTGCACAGATGTCTCTCTTAACTAGTTCAACTAAACATCATTTCTGCTCACCTTGCCCCCAGAAAACGTCCATTCATCTTTGTATATAGACTTGAAGTTTTTCTTTCTAGCAGCTAACGCAATCACAGCTTCATTTCTGTTCATTTTTGTTGTCATTGTACCCTGTTTATACCAGAATGTAATCATATATGAGCATCTGATATCACAATGTTGCCTGTTGAGTGTTTACTAATAAATTATCCATCTTAAGAGCTTTCAAAGTCCCTAGTCATCCCTTGGTATTATAAACAAAGTCATGCCAAGTTAAGAATGTTTTAGATAAATAGCTATACTGGCCTAAGTATAGTATGATAATTTTCTACATATGTTTAATTTTAAAAGGATAAGCCTTTCATTAAGCTACATTCTTGTTCCAGTTTAGTCTTTTATCACATATAATTTTAGAAAGATCTGCTAATCTGCAATATTTGTAAGTCTAAATTATAACAGGAAAATACATATTGTGGAAATATTTCAGCCACATAACAAGTGAAGGTCAGACTTGGGTACAGTAGCTGGTGCTTGTAATCCCAGCTAATTAAAAGGCGGAGGTCAGGAAAAATACAATTTGAGAACTTCCTGGACAAAAAGTTAGGATTAGTTCCTTTACTTTCCTTTTCTTTCATTCTCCTTCTCCTTGTTTTAAATTAAGTAAATATATTCTGAAGTATCCTCTCATACATATCATGAAACCAAGCTTGTGAAATTAAAATTGTTTAGATCTGTGTAGTCAGTATTAATTTGAAGAAAGCTAATGCAGCTAGGGAAATTGGTAGTTAATCAGAAGCATAAATATTTTTGTTTGCTAGGTTGTTGAACAAAACTAAACACTAATCTTTATTTAAAAACTTCATACATAGGCTGGGAGTTTGGCCTAGTGGTAGAGTGCTTGCCTAGCATGCTTGAAGACCCAGGTTCGATTCCTTGGTACCACATACATAGAAGAAAGCCAGAAGTGGTGCTGAAGCTCAAGTGGTAGAGCTCTAGCCTTGAGAAAGTCTAAGGACAGTGCTCAGAACCTGAGCTCAAGGCCAGGAATGGCAAAAAAAACCTTCATACATATTAAAATATATCTAGGATTTTTTTAATTTTTTTTTATTCTTTTATTTTTCTTTTTTTTTTGCCAGTTCTAGGCTTGAGCTCAGGGCCTGAGCTCTGTCCCTGGATTTTCTCAAGGCTAGGGCTCTACCACTTGAGCCTCAGCACCATTTCTGGCTTTTATCTATGCATGTGGTACCGAGGAATCGAACCCGGGTCTTCGTGCATGCTAGGCAAGCACTCTAACACTAGGCCAAACTCCCGGCCCCATACCTAGGATTTTTAACTATACTTTTAGGCCTTAAATAGAGGACTTGGCAGGTGATGTGAAAACAGTGACAAGCACACTCCTTTCATCTCTTCAGCTATTATTACTGCTAGTGAAACCTGTAGATTTAAATCTGAGCTTTTTGTTTATTTATTTATTTATTTATTTATTATTATCTTACATATATTTTTATTATTTATCTGAGCTTTTTAATTAACCACACTCAACTCATCTTATCATGGCATTCCGTGGTAGAATGTTTAGAATTTTCTAATAGCCTAACATTAGCTTGTAGTCTAAAATTTCATAAAAGAAGAAATGTAAAGAAAACAAACCAGTATGGTGAACTTATAATCATACCATTTGTGAGGCTGAGGTAAGATTGTCATAACTTTGAAGTGCTGTCAAATAGATAGAAGGGGGAGAGAGAGACAGAAAGAGAAGGAGAAGAGGAAGAAGGAGGAGGAGGAGGAGGAGGAGGAGGAGAAGGAGGAAAAAGAATAAAAGAGAAAGGAAAGAAAGAAAGAAAGAAAGAAAGAAAGAAAGAAAGAAAGAAAGAAAGAAAGAAAGGAAAAGGAAGAAAAATCAAAAGAAGAAAATAAGTAAGTTTTGGAGCAAAAGTCTTGACCAACAATAGCTCCGTGCCCAGGACATGAGTTCAAGCCCCAGGACCAACACACACACACACACACACACACACACACACAAAACCACACAAACTTAAAGTGATTCTCTTATTTTAATGAGACTCGAGTCTTTGTCCATGAGACATGGTTCTATTTTAAAACAGCCTCAGAATCTGTGTCGAGATGTGGGGTAACACTGAAGGTGTGACATATGACATGTGTGTAGAAGAGACTTGGGAGCTGCTGGAAGACAGGCCTGGGGAAACCCCATTCCAAGTCTGAGGTTGGCTAAGGCCACAGTAAGAAGGAAAAGTAAATAAAGCACCTGGCTCGATTTTAAAAAATTAATAAATAAATAAATAAATAAATAAATAAATAAATTAGGATGGAGGCTTGTTCACACAGTATAATGCCATTCTCAATTCAAAACCCCAATGCCATCAATAAAGGTGATGATGATATTAATAATAATAAACAGGGGCCAAAAATGATGGTACAGACTTGAAATCCCAGGACTCAGAGATGCATACTTACTTACACAGCCCTAAGCTTTCAGCATTCAGGTGTTGAGCTGCTGGTATGTGCATGGTTAAGCAGCCACATTCATATTTTTTTTCCAGTTCTGGAGCTTGGACTCAGGGTCTGGGCACAGTCCTTGGACACTTTTTGCTCAAGGCTACTGTTCTGCCACTTGAGCCACAGCACCACTTCGGGCTTTTTCAGTGTATGTGGTACCAGGGAATCAAACCCAGGGCTTCATGCATGCTAAGTGAGTATACCACTGGGCCGTGCTCCAGGCCCCACATTTGTTCTTGTAGTACTGAGCTTCACAGAGAAGCCCTCTGTATTCACTGTATATCTTTATATGTCTACGTAGGGCATACTTATAAGGTTATTGTACATTTCTTGAGAAGGTATGAATTTATGCTCTTTTATGCACCATTTTTAACCTTAGGAATCATTTATTTTTGTGAGACTTATTTGGTCGTTGGGGAGTGAGTTTTAAAGGGGGGACGTTTTCTACCACCAGTATGACATTTGGGAAGTGGGGCAGATTCGAAAAAGGTTGAAAATTCCTTTAATGGGATGGATAGAGCAGATCACTGGAGAGATAAACAGCATAACAGACTTTCAGATAAATCATCTCCATGAGCTCAGATTTCAGGAGGATTTTCTGATTGGTTTAATAGTAAATAGCCTTCTCACCCTCCTTCCCTGCTTCCTTCTCTCCCTCCCACCCTTCCTTCCTTCCTATCTTCCTTCCCTTTTCCTTCCTCTTTTTTTTCTTGAATCGAAACTTTCTTAATAAGGACCAAAATCACAACAAATCAGAGAAAGGCTGGATATGTTTGAGTGCATTATACTGAAGAGCTTTTGTATGGCAAAGGACATAGCTAGTAAACTAATCAGGAAGCCTACAGAGTGGGAGAAGATCTTCACCAACCACACAACAGAAAAAGGCCTCACATCTAAAATACATCAACAGCTCAAAAAATTGAATCACTCCAAAACTAATCTCCAAAGTAACAACCATCCCATTAAAAGATGGGCCAAAGACTTAAAGGGAGTCTTCTCTGAAGAAGAAACAAAAATGGTCTATAGACACACGAAGAAATGCTCAACATCTCTGGTCATAAAAGAAATGCAAATCAAAACAACTCTAAGATTCCACCTCACTCCAGCTAGAATGGCCAGGATCAGGAAAACAAATAACAACAGATGCTGGAGGGGATGTGGCCAGGAGGGATCACTACTACACTGTTGGTGGGAGTGCAAACTCATTCAACCACTATGGAAAGCAGTATGGCAGTGCCTCAAAAGGCTAAACATAGATCTCCCCTATGACCCAGCAATTCCACTACTTGGCATTTACCCAATCATCCAGAATCTAGGGCATCCAGTAGCACAACAATGTTCACTGCAGCATTATTTACCATAGCAAAGATATGGAACCAACCTAGATGTCCCTCAGTTGATGAGTGGATCAACAAGTTGTGGTATTTGTACACAATGGAATTCTATGCTGCTGTCAGAAAAAACGACATCGACCCATTTGTTAGGAAATGGAAAGACTTAGAAAAAATCATATTAAGTGAAGTAAGCCAGACTCAAAGGAACTTAGGCTCAATGGTTTCCCTCATTTGTCATAATCAGTAGAAACCTTGGGCTCTACTAGCAGAGATCTGCAATAGAGCAAAACCTTGATACACAAGGCTATATAGCATGAAGCTAATTGAAAGGACCTCCAGGATATTGAAACAAAAGCCATATAATGAATGATTGTTGTCCTTAATGTACTATGTTATCTGTCATCTCCTTTGCTGTCCCTTGGGTATCTCATATTGTTACAGTATCTCACTTTGTTATCTGATATATTGAATTGATTTGTATTTGGTTATTTGAAATTTGATAGGGAAGGGGGAAAAAGCAAGATGGGGGTGGGGGGTAGGGGGGAGGGTAATGGGTACCAAGACATGTGAAAGGGTATCAATGTATGTGAATTAATGTACCTTCTACCTGGCAAATATCATGTAACCCTTTTATTAATTACAATAAAAATATAAAAAAATGGGGCACCCTGGGAATTGAACCCATGGCTTCATGCATGCTTAGGCAAGCACTCTGCTACTATGCTATGCTCCCAGCCCCACAAATATTCTTTAAAAATAATGATAATTTTAATTACTTATTTTTTAGGTAATTTTGTCTCCCCCACTTCTCTCTCCCCCTTCATCTTCTTCATTTCCTCCTTTCCCTTTTGTCCTCCCCTCCCCTCACCATTTTGCAGAACTAGCCTGGACTGTGATTTCCCTACCTATGCTTCTCCTGCTGATAAGGATTACAACAATATAAACTTTACCAGATTTTCTATAAGGTCTTCAAAGAAGAGCTCACAACAATACTCCTCAAGCTCTTCAATAAAATTGAAAATGAAGGTTCTTTACCAAACTCATTCTATGAAGCCAGTATAACCCTCATCCCCAAACCAGACAGAAATTCATCAAAGAAAGAGAACTACAGACTTATTTCTTTGATGAACATCGATGCAAAACTTCTCAACAAAATACTGGCCAACTGTCTACAACAGCTCATCAAAAAAATTATACACTATGATCAAACTGGATTCATCACAGGGAGGCAAAGCTGGTTCAACATACACAAATCAATTAATATACTTCAACACATCAACAGGAGCAAGGACAAAAATCACATGATTGTCTCAATAGATGCAGAAAGGCATTTGACAAGATCCAACCCCTTTATGTTAAAAGCTCTGGAGAAACTAGGAATCCATGGAACATTCCTCAATATAATAAAGGCTGTGATTGACAAACCCACAGCTAGTATTATACTTAACGGTTAAAAGCTAAAGCCATTCCCTCTAAAATCAGGAACGAGACAAGGATGCCCACTCTCTCCACTCCTCTTTAACATAGTATTAGAATTCCTAGCCAGTGCAATAAGGCAAGAAGCAAGCATAAAGGGGATCCAAGTAGGGAAAGAGGAAGTAAAACTATCATGTTATCATGCAGATAACATGATCCTATATTTAAAGAATCCTATAGACTCTACTCCCAAGCTCTTTGAGCTGATTCAAAACTTTGGAAGGGTAGCAGGATATAAAATTAACCCTCAAAAATCAACTGCCTTCCTCTACGCCAACAGTGAGAGGAATGAGGCAACAATCAGGAAAGCAACTCCTTTTGCAATAGCCTCAAAGAATATAAAGTACCTAGGAATTATCTTAACTAAAAATGTAAAGGACCTTTTTGATGAAAAGTTTAAAACCTTGAAAAAGGAAATTAAAGCAGAACTGAGGAAATGGAAAAACCTCCCATGCTTCTGGATTGGAAGAATCAATATTGTGAAAATGACAATCTTGCCAAGGGCTATCTACAGATTCAACGCAATACCCATCAATATCCCAATGGCATTCTTTAAAGAAATAGAAGAGGCAATCCAAAATTTCATATGGAATAATAAAGGACCCCATAAACAAAAACACTTCTTATCAAAAAAAACAGCACAGGAGGAATTTCAATACCAAACTTTAGACTCTATTACAAAGCTATAATTATCAAAATAGCCTGGAACTGGCACAAGAACAGGCTTGAAGACCAGTGGAATAGAACTGAGACTCAGATATTAAATCACAGACCTATGGCCACCTAATCTTTGACAAGGGATCCAAAAAATAGAATGGAAGAAAGATAGCCTCTTCACAAGTGGTGCTGGCAGAACTGGTTAAGCACCTGCAGAAAACTAAAGTCGGATCCTTCTTTGTCACCCTGTACTAGAATTAACTCCAAATGGATCAAAGACCTGGAGGTAAAAGCTGACACACTGAAAACTTTACAAGAAGGAATAGGAGATACACTAGGCCTCCTTGGCACAGGTCAAAACTTGCTTAATAAGGACCAAGAATCACAACAAATCAGAAAAAGGCTGGATAAGTTTGAGTGCATTATACTGCAGAGCTTTTGTATGGTAAAGGACATAGCTAGTAAACTAATCAGGATGCCTACAGAGTGGGAGAAGATCTTCACCAACCATACAACAGACAAAGGCCTCATATCTAAAATATATCAACAGCTCAAAAACTTGAATCACTCCAAAACTAATCTCCAAAGAAACAACCATCCTAACAAAAGATGGGCCAAAGACTTAAAGAGAGTCTTCTCTGAAGAAGAAATAAGAATGGCCTATAGACACATGAAGAAATGCTCAACATCTCTGGTCATAAAAGAAATGCAAATCAAAACAACTCTAAGATTCCACCTCACTCCAGTTAGAATGGCCAGGATCAAGAAAACGAATAACAACAGATGCTGGAGGGGATGTGGCCAGGAGGGATCACTACTACACTGTTGGTGGGAGTGCAAACTCATTCAACCACTGTGGAAAGCAGTATGGCAGTTCCTCAAAAGACTAAACATAGAGCTCCCCTATGACCCAGCAATTCCACTACTTGGCATTTACCCAATCATCCAGAAACAAGGAAAATCTAAATCCACCAGCACAACAATGTTCATTGCAGCACTATTTACCATAGCAAAGATATGGAACCAACCTAGATGTCCCTCAGTTGATGAGTGGATCAACAAGATGTGGTATTTGTACACAATGGAATTCTATGCTGCTGTCAGAAAGAATGATATCACCCCGTTTGTTAGGAAATGGAAAGACTTAGAAACGATCATATTAAATGAAGTAAGCCAGACTCAAAGAACTTAGGCTCAATGGTTTCCCTCATTTGTCATAATCAATAGAAACCTTGGGCTCTCCTAGCAGAGATTTGCAATAGAGCAAAACCTTGATACAAAAGGCCATATAGTATGATGCTAACTGAAAGGATCTCTAGGATATAGAAACATAAGCCATATAATTAATGATTGGTGTTCTTAAGGTACTATGTTATCTCTTATCTCCTTTGCTGTCCCTTGGTTATCTCATATTGTTACAGTATCTCACTTTGTTACCTGATATATTGGATATATTTGTATTTGGTTATTTGAAATTGGATAGGGAATGGGGGGAAAACAAGATGAGGAGTGGGGGGGGAGGGGAATGGGTACCAAGACATGTGAAAGTGTCTCAGTGTATGGGAATTAATGCACCACCTAGCTGCAAATATCATGTAACCCTTCTATTAATTACAATAAAAATATATGAAAAAAACCCCAAAACATTATCAGCTTATTTGATGAGGTGGGAAATTTCTACCATTTTAGCCCAGGATAGATACTCTTCAACCATCATTCTTTCAAAGTTTGCTTTTGAGGTAGCAAGGCTGATTTATGACTTTTTTAGGTAAATAATAAAAAACAAAATTTTTTCTTCCATGTGTTAATATCTTCATTGTGTATTTTAAAATTGCAACAACTCACAAGAAATATTTTCTTAAATCCCAGACTTTTCCTGACACACTATTTTTTTTCTTTTTGCCAGTCCTGGGTTTGAGCTCAGGGCCTGAGCACTGTCCTTGGACTTTCTCAAGACTACAGCTCTACCACTTGATCCTTAGCACCATTTCCAGGTTTTTTTTTTCTATGTATGTGGTACCGAGGAATCGAACCTGGGTCTTTGTGCATGCTAGGCAAGCACTGTACCACTAGGCCAAACTCAGGGCCCTCCTGACACACTATTACCTAATAGTTTTATTCTGGCTTTAGTTAAACTTTGGATCCTAAACCATTTCAGGACTTAATTTCAGCCTAACTTTTCACTCAACAGAAGACTAGTTAGTGAGTCTTTTTCAGAAGTAATTGTTTTAGCCATACATGTTGCCTCATACTCTTATCTCCACTTAACTAAAATTGAACTCATGGCTCAATTGGTAGAGAGCTAATAAAAGCTGAGAGTGTAAGGTCCTGAATTCAAGCCCTGGAACCAAGAGAAAGAGGGGAAAAATTAACTTTCCAGGCAGAGATTACAGCTTTAGAGCACCCACATAAAACAATTAGTTGTAGTCCATCACACTTACCATGAGTATGGAGATAGTGAAGTTTCTTTTAGACTCTGGAACTTATTTTACATGTATGATAAAAGCTGAGATGGTCCTCACTTCTTCCAGCCAGAAAGATACCATTTTCATTTTTCTTTTTAAAGTATTCCCTTTGCAAAAGGCATGATTTTTAAAATATTGTAATGATTTTATTTCTCAAAATCGTTTAACTTATAAGGGTACATTTCATTTTGCTCTCAGATTTTTACAAAGCTTATGTCTTAAGGGCAATAATGTTTATTCAGTTATATTTTCACAACAATTCTCATTGAAAATTTTGTAATTGAAAGGTTTCCAGGAGTCCCCAGATATGAAGATCTGCTTCTTGTTAAAAATCAGGAGAATGACAAAAGGGTTGACATGAATTAAGATTCACTGTACTCATAAACTGAGATGATGAATGGAAATCCCAACTACTTAAAGATAATACTAATATTGACAAGTTCACAGTAGTTTTCTGAAGATAAGACATTTTTGGAAGGAAGGCTGTCAGTAGTCATTAAGAGAAAAAGCCTAAGTATGGAGGAAGGAATCTCATCTGGTGGTAAATCATGAGATGTCACTTAGAAGTCCCTGTATATGCTATGTATCTCGGTATTTTACCTATTATTTCTATGTATTTTTTCTGACATGGTGCATATAAATGTAAGGACCACTAATAAGCATAAGAGCAAACGACCACACATATCAGAACCACAGAATACAAGGAGATGAGAAATATACTAATACTTGGATAATGTGGACACTTGTTGCTTATCTAGTCACTCAGAAAATACCAGTTATGCATTTCACTGAGTGTGAAGACTTTCAGAGTCCTGACTGTTTCACTGCTTAGATTATACAGTTGACTTAAAAAAATACTCATTATGTAAGATCACAAAATTTCATTTTTAGACATTTAGAGAAAACCAATAAAAGTGTCAATATTATTTTTTTACTGAGGCACGAGATTGAAAATTATTTACTTAGGAAAATGCTTTTAAACAGCCAATGTTTAATGTGAGTCACATTTCTACTTCCAGTAAGAACTTTTCTTGCTCTGGTAATGTAAACACTGCCAACAGGATTGGCAACGGAACCTTACATGGAAACCTTTGAGGTTTTTTTACAAGCTGAGTACCTCACACATGAGCCATGGGTATCTACATTTCGAATATACATATTGCATGACATCTTTTATAAGAAAAGGAGGAATGAGCGATTTTTTAAAAAAATTAGAGGCCATCTATTTAAAAGTCCATTCATTGCTCAATCTGGTGAGATTTTTCTTTCCTGACACAAACGCTATATACAAAGTACTGGCGGGTTGCTCTTTCATGGTCAAACAGTGGAATATATGAATATCCTAAGTTTTCCACATCTTGATAACACACAAAAAACCCCACATAAACCTCAAAAAAGAGAAGACAATGGAAGACAGAGGGTTCATCAGATCATGCTAACTTTTTGTAGGCAAAACAAGAAATCTTTATTAAATTATCAGTTTCAAGACTCACTTATTACACTACAGTTTAGCTAGTGCTATTTATTGAGAATGGTTCCTCGCTTGCAACTTTGAAATAACCTACCCTACATATTAGTGTTGCTTTATACAGTGCTTTGTCTGCATGATTTGATCCACACATTTCAAAGAAAATTTTGACACTATGTATATGTGAAATTAAACATCGTCAACAAAAGTTACATATTATTCACCATAGAATATATTTGTAAAATTGTAAGATCAATCCCTCTTCATTTGCATAAAGCTGCCTTAGAAAAAATCTTTTCATACATAGAGAGTAAGTATATATCAAAGTCAATGACATGTTGCTATATATTGATATACGTTTTCTGGAGCCATTAACATAAAGTATTAAAGCTTTGCTTTTAGGGTATATTGCTTCCTCTAATACAAAACTACAGTAGCTAACATGGAATTTCCTTCCCACCCTTACACATTTAAATCCATTCAACACCCAAATCATTTAATTTATATATCTCTGTTGCACATTAGCCAGTAATTCTCCAGCATAACCTAAATCTGGAGGATATTGTCAAACTTCTCAACTTTAAGAGTTTCCATGGATTTTTCTAGTTATCCTACAAGGAATTGCATTATTTCAATCTATCTAAAATAGAAAGTAAAACAGTCATATATTTAATCATGGAGGGAAAAAATGGCCTGGTATTTAATAAAGATGATAGTCAACTCAAATCCAGCGTTACATTTCAGCAGCAGCATCTTTTGCAACCATCTCTTGGGGATTCTTTCTGGGAACAGACTAACTTGGTTGCATTGGATCATTTCTTTTGCCTTTAAGGCCAGTGGTCCAATAAACTTGGGATAAAATAAAACTCTGTAAGAATATGTGGTTTGGTTATCTCTTTTAAACATAATGCCTAGGCAAGGGGGTAAGCCACAAAGATTCTTCTTAACCACACCTAAAAATTGATTTAAATAATAACTGAGGATAAATTTCAATGTCATTTATAAAACAATTATTTTCACAGAAGTGAAGGAAGTATACTTTTTCACGATGATGCCTACCATGGTAGAAATACATATTGTTAATAAAATGTTAGCAAGAGATTTAAAAATGACAATTACAGCACCACATCAGAGAATTATGATAACAGCAAAATGATTTAATATTACTTTCCATGTAGAGGAAACTTTTAAATCTTTTCTTAGGAATACATGGGAGAAGAGTGTTTTCCTAACCCTAATTCCTACTAAGACATTTCCTGATGTGGATCAAAGAGACATTAGTAATGACAGATTTAAAAAAAAGACATTCATGCATTTAAGCAACCATTATTCTCTGACTGTAATATAAGGCAGAACATTAATCATTTGCACAATTACGACGTTAGCCACTTAAACTTTTTATTTTAGTGCTTCTCATGACAAAGACATGATAGGGCTTGTAAATTTAGGAATAGAGATGTGTTTGCAATATATTAACTTAGACAGATTAGGCTTCTTTTTTTACAACATGGAATTTACAACAGAAAAATAAATGCATCATTTTGGAGAAATGATGAATAAGAAGTCAACAGAGAGGATCTTATAGAGTTGATCACAAATGACGGTGATTGAGGAGTTGCAGCCCAATCTCCTTTGCTTGCTTATGTGTCATCTTCAGTTTTAATGATGTGGAAAAGAGTGACATTGAAGAGGACTTGATGGCCATTGTTCCATGCATATAGAGCTCTATCTCTGGCATTGTAGTCAAGCATGGATATGTGAAAGTATTGGTTGTGGAAAGGGATGTCTGTGTACTCATACGTGGAGGTTTTGGTGGAGTAAGAGTAATACACCTTGGCTCCGGTCAGGTGGGAGTTGGTGACATAGAGTGTGCCACAGATCATGAAGGATTCCCCTGCACTTCTCTTGGGGTAGCCGGTGCTCCAGCTCTTCATCACCTCCAGGGTATCTTGGTTAAGTTGACTGATGACAATATTGCCTGCATTCTGGTTGGTTGCATACACTGCCCATAGCCCAATTTCATCAGCCATGAGGTCGATGTCTGAGAAGCCGCCCCACGTGTAGGGGTAAACGTTGTGAAAACCAGCATACTCCAGGCTCCGCTGGGCAAGCACCCTCCCCAAGTCAAAGCTGTATTTGATGATGATATTACTCTGGTACTTGTTAAAATAGAGCGAGCCATTGTAGACCACGTGGTTAGTTCCTGCCCACTTGAAAGGGAGATTGTAAGTCCTGGATTCCGCCCCGCTGACAAAGTCTGCCATTGACTTGTACTCACGAACAATTTTATTGTTAGTGTAACTGTCCATGTACCAGACCTGAGGAGAAGGAGGAAAAGCAAAGGGTGGGATTATATCTTGTACTTTTCTGAGAATTCAAAAAGTAAAGATAGAGACAACTGGGCACAAACAGCAAGCTTTCAAAGCCAAATTATTTGGTTAGTTATCTGCTGTAGTGATGTGAAGTTATTGTGGGATTTTGTTTAAAAAATGAAAGGATATTAACATGGTCTATGTGGAGAATAAATAACTGTATTGCCTTGAATTTCACCTCTTATTTATCTTGTGGGGTTTTTTGTAATTCTTTTTTTATTAGATTGTTGTATGCTGAGTAAAACGAACATGTACCAAACTAAAACACAACATCTGACATGTGGTGCAATAGGAAATCAGTGATATCTGAAAAGACTTATTATTATTGATAATAATAATAGTGATGGTGCTAGGCCTTGAACTTAGGGCTTGAACACTGTCTTCAAGCTTTTGTGCTCAAGGTAAGTGCAGTACCACTCCAGTCATAGATTCACCTCCAGCTTTTTGGGTGCTTAACTTGATATGAGTCTTAGACTTTCAGTCTGGGCTAGCTTTGAACTGTGATACTTAGACCACAGCTTCCTTAGTCACTAGGATTATTGACATGGGCCACAGGGTTCCATTCCTTAGTACCACATACACAGAAAAGCTGAAAATGGTGCTCAAGTGGCAGAAATCTAGTTTGAGAAAGTTTGAGTGCTCAGGCCCTGAGTTCATTCCTCAGAACTGGCATAGGCCAATTCTACTTGTTCTACTTTAGACATATCACAAAGCCTTCAAGCAACATTTATTCTTTGAATCAGCTACAGATACAATCTTTTAATAAAAACAATTTTATTAGCTTAGTAGCAAATCTCATTTGGATGAAATCAGGAATTAATGCTAAGTTCTGTAATGAAGACTTGTTGAATTTCTAATGAATTGATTTGAACTCTGGTGACACTGACAACATTTGAAAACATTCTCTCAAAATTCCAGTGTTGTTTCTTTTAGGGCAACCTCTAGATCCCTGGGATGTATTAGTTTAGTCAATTAGTTCCTGACACTTTTATTATTTTGTATGATGTGTCCATGCTGAAGTCCATGGTTCATTAAAAATATATAGTAAAGGCTGGGAGTTTGGCCTAGTGGTAGAGTGCTTGCCTGGCATGCATGAAGACCCGGGTTCGATTCCTCAGTCCCATATACATAGAAAAAAAAGCTGGTAGTGGTGTTGAGGCTCAAGTGGTAGAGCTCTAGCCTTGAGAAAGTCCAAGGCCTGTGTTCAGGCCCTGAGCTCAAGCCCAGGACAGGCCAAAAAAAAAAAAAATATATATATATATATATATATATAGTAAATTGTATATACTTTTAGCTGGCACTTTTCAGGCAAATAACAGATTCAAAGTTAATAAAAAGTAAATATACTATGTAACATTTTACTAAAATTGGTTGTCATATGCCTTTTGAAATGCTCATCTTATCAAATGGGAGATATTTACAAATTATGTCACATTTTTCAAGTTGGAACTAATATTTTGAAAGAAAATGAATAGGCCAGAAGGGGGAAAAAGGTGTAAATAAAACATAGTTCTGAGGACAAGTATGTGTGGAAACAACATACTCTGTTATTTTTTTCAGATGCTAAAGGATCTGTCATCCAAGCACCAAATCGAGTTCCAGATGTCTTGACTGTAATGGGACCTGTGATTTTCATCAGTTTGCCACATGCTGAAAGAAGAAGAAGAGAAATATGTTAGGTGAATACAGCCAGCGATTCCAACACATATTCTCCTATCCAGAGTAAACTGCTGTATTGTAAAACAGATCAAATCCCTGGATTTATGTTGCATACTCTGTATGGATGAGCTTTCATATTCATGCAGTTCAGCATTATTGACTCCATCACTTGCTTTTTCAATGTGTTTGTAATTTTTACCAGGGAAATAACTGGTACAATCTGGAAAGAAGTGAATGGGGAAAATCACATCATTATACCAATTTAACAGCTACTTCATCCAAAATAAAGAAATTAAAATATTAAATAATTGTCCAGGGGCTTCCTATTTTCTTCCCTTCACCTTGTGACCATAGGTGATTTACATATGCAAGCTTTCAAAATTTCAATTTGCATCAGAAATACAAAAACATAGAATGAGAAGATCCTTTGAGAAATAACCTGTATGTGTGTATTGTTTGTGTGTGTGTGTGTGTATGTGTTTGAGAGAGAGAGAGAGAGAGAGAGAGAGAGAGAGAGAGAGAGAGAGAGAGAGAGATCATTATACAATAAAAACAAGCCTCCTTGGAAAGGTACATAACGCTTGACAATGCAGTCATTACTATATAATGATAAAACTCTTGAAATCTCAACACATTGTCATTTGACATCATATTACTTTATATATCATATAATTTTATCATATTTACATTATATGACTCCAAAGTTTTATAATGTAAAATACATTGAACTGCAACACATACCATAAAATGGATTTTAAAAATACATTTTTTATCACCTTTTTGTGAATAATACATGAAGAATGGAAGAAAAATGATAAATGTCAAACCCCAAACCCAAGAGAAATCTATTTTGTTTGAAATTTTTAGGCAGTGAAGTTTAAAAGTGATTTGACTATTCATGTTGTAAATAATAATTTGACTGTTTATAAATGAGGAACTTTGCTCTAGGAAAAGGAATACCCATTCTAACTTATTTATTCTATTTTTTCAGTTCTCTCTTTCTTTCTTTTTCTTTTTTTCTTTCTTTTTTTGTTGGTTGTGGGGCTTGAACTCTGGCAACCATCCTACCTCTTGAGACACAGCCCCATTTCATGGGTGGTGAACTGGAGATAAGAGTCATATGGACTTCAGTTCCCAGGGTGGCTTTGAACTGTGATCTTCAGATCTCAGCCTCCCGAGTATTTAGGATTACAGCCGTGAGCTACTGTGCCTGGCCCTCCCTTCCTTTATTCCCTCCCTCCCTCCCTCCCTTCCTTCCTTCTTTTCTTCCTTCCTTCCTTTACCTTTACTTTTTTAGAGTCCAACATCTCCCATATTTTTTCTATCCTCCCCTGCCTTTTTTTAGACTGGTAAATGTCTGTTTAATTCTTATTGGCTTCAATGTATTTGGATGACAAAGAGCAAACACGTAATAAAAAGACAAAATAAGTATGGCTTCGGGCTCACTTTGGTTACTATTTATAGATATTTCTCCTAAGAATATTTATAATCAGCAAGGTAGTAAATGATATGGTTAGTAGGGTGATACATGCTTTCTAAAGAAATTGTTTGAGGACCAGCCATATACAGGTGCTCAACCCTGTTCCCTTCTGTTTGGGAGGTGGAGACCGAGAGGAGGTAGACAATGACTGAGGATCATAATTAGTCTCAATAAATAGATGGACACGATAGAGTGGTACATACTTGCAGCCCAGCTATGTAGGAAGCATACATAGTAGGCATATCTCCTCCTAGTCATGTTTAAAAAGAAAGTAAGTCCCTTTGTGTCCTGTAATGACCAGTATGCTGTGGGTCTTGAGAGCACTTGCCCCAGAACAGACAGATGATGCCAAGAAGGGATGTCATAATACAATTTCATAGAAATGTAAATTAATGTAGCCTTTATGGAAACCAGTGTGGAAGTTCCTCAAGAAATTCAGAGTATTGCCGCCATTTCATTCATCCACCTACTACTGGTGACAGATCCAGAGGAAATGAGATCCAAATGATGAAGAAACATTTACACTCCTATGTTCACTTCAGTGTTGTTCTTGAAAAGCAAGAAACAGAACCATTCAAAGTTTCCATCAACAGAAATATATATATATATATATACATATATTGGACTCAGGGCCTGAGCACTGTCCTTTGGTTCTTTTTCTCAAGGTTAGAGCTCTACCACTTGAGCATCGGCAACATTTCTGGCTTTTTTCTATGTATATGGTACCGAGGAATCAAACCCAGGTCTTTGTGCATGCTAGGCAAGCACTCTACCACTAGGCCAAACTCCTGATCCATCAACAGAAATATTTATAGAGAAAATATAGCAATATAATGAAAAGCTATATAGCTTTAAAAAAGTACTGAATCGGCCAGGAGTTTGGCCTAGTGGTAGAGTGCTTGCCTAGCATGCACAAAGACCCGGGTTCAATTCTTCGGTACCACATATGTAGCAAAAAGCCAGAGTGGTGCTGTGGCTCAAGTGGTGGAGCCCTAGCCTTGAGAAAAAAAAAATCCAGGGACAGTGCTCAAGTGCTGAGCCCAGGCCCAGGACTGGCAAAAAAAAAAAGTACTGAATCATGATATTTAGTAAAATATGGATAGAACTAAAGATCCTTGTGCTGAATGAAATAAGCCAGACACAGAAAGGTTATTTCACTTAGATGGAATCTAAACTTGATGTTTGTAGAGAATTGATCAGCAATTAACTAGTTGAATATAAAAAGTTGGTGATGAGAATTTGGGGCAAAAAGAGAAATAAGAATAATAGGAAATGGGACAGATGGTAGTAACCTAGAGTTAGCAAAAACAAGATGTTTTGTTGTGTTTTTAACCATTATTAACCAGTAAAATGACTATAGATAACCAATATTTATACTTTAAAAGACTAAAAGGAAAGGTTTTGAAAGTTTCATCATAAAGAAATGACAATGATTTGAATACATATACATGTTTAATGTGATTTGAACATACATAATGCATAATGCTTATCTGCATGGAATTATCATGCAACACTATGCACAGTTCTTTTTATTTTTACATACAATCCAACACAATTTTTTTTCCTTTACCAGGCCTAAGGTTTGAACTCAAGCCCTGGGCACTATCCCTCAATATTTTTGCTCAAGTCTAGGAATCTACTTGAGCCAAAGTTCTACTTCTTGGGATTTGTGATGGCTAATTGGAGCTGGGGGTCTCACATACTTTCCTGCCTGGTCTGGCTTTGAATCATGACCCTCAGAACTCGCGCTCCTGAGTAACTATGATTACAGACTTGAGCCCCCAGAGCCTAGATAGAAATCTATTTTTTTAGCCATCCTGGGGCTTTAACTCAGGGCCTGGGCTCTGTCCTTAGGCTTTCTCAAGGCTAGTGCTCTATCACTTGAGCCATAATAGCATTACTTTTTGGCTTTTTCTGCATTTGTGATACCAAGAAATCGAACTCAGGGCTTTGTGCATGCTAAGTGAACACTCTATCAGTATACCACAGTCCCAGGCCTAAATCTAATTTTCAAAAGAGAGTAGACTATTGGATAAATGTCCAGGAATGGAATTCTGGGTCACAAAAAGGCTCTATGGCTAGGCTTTCGAGGAACCTACATTACTGCTTTCCAGAAGGGGTGACAAATTTACATTCCCACCAACAGTGTAGTAGAGTTCCCCTTTGTCCATATCTCTTCCAGGCCTGCCAGCATTCAAAAAATACTTTTGATTAAAAATAATTGGTGTGTTCATCAACAGCAGAGCTCTGAATCACTCAACAGAATTATGAGGAATTTGTTTTGGGATTCTGTTAGGTAGCAAAGAAAATGTTACATATTTTGGAGACAGGCTTAATATGAATTTGATTATCTGCTCTATGTCTTACAACTTGCAGGTTTTCAGATAAATTATTTACTTCCTCTAAAAATATAGACAGTCAATTTTCAGTGTTGGCACACAGTAGGTATTTAATAAAAAGCTGCAGTTAGTGTGCTCCTGATGAACACTTCTTCTGATGACAAGTTGAGTAACTCAGTTTTCTTGATAATGGACAGTCTAATAGAGCAAGGTGGAATCTTAATGTCATTCTAATTTGGGCTTCTTTGAAAAGAGATGTTGAACATTTCTTAAGGTATCTATGGGCCATTCTTCCTTTATCTTCTGAAAAGCCTCTCGTAAATTTGCTAGCCCATTTCTTAATTGGGTTGTTGTTTCTTTGAGGGTTTATTTTCATATCTGTCTTTGGGAAGGACACAGAAAGGGTACACCAAGAGATGAACAAATGCAGCAATGGTGCTCACTAGATATTATGGTAAAAATGAACTATACAAGTTGGTGGTGGGGCTGGGATTGAAAAAGGGAGAAAATGAGGGAAGAGGTGGCATATTAAAAAAGAAATGCACTCAATACATGAATTATGTAACTGTGAACCTTCTATACATCATCTTTACAATAACAATAAAAAATTTTTAAGACAGAAATGGATGGATCAAGGAATAGCTACCCTCAAGTACAAAAGCCCAAGAATAGCATTCGGGCCCTGAGACTAAGCCCCTGGATGGGCACCAAAAAAGCATTAATATTAAAATGAAAATGCAAACAAGCAAGAAAGAGAACAAATAAAAATAAAGGAATTATTCTGCTGAGACCCGCTAGGAAAAGTTTGATATGCTAAAAGCAATTATTAATGCATATAAAAGACACTATGAGCTTAACTCTAATTATATTCCCTTTGATTGGTCCTGTATTATGATTCTATGATACTGGATTTAGAAAAGGAAGGGAACATATCTGAGTTCACTATTCAGCATCCAAGGAAGAAAACAAGCATATTAAGCACTGTAAGCATTCTTGTTAAACTTATCCCATCAGCCCATCTGCTGATTGTAGAATGTCTGGCAGACTTTTCCTCTGCTCTGTGATTATAGAAAAGATGAAATGTTTCCAATGATGGAATAGAAGACAGATAAAAATCACATTGTAAGAAGTTATAAATTAACCAAATACAAATATATCTGATATATCAGATAACAAAGTGAAATACTGTAACAATATGAGATAACCAAGGGACAGCAAAAGAGATGAGAGATAACATAGTACATTAAGGACAACAATCATTCATTATATGGCTTTTGTTTCTATATCCTGGAGGTCCTTTCATTTAGCTTCATTCTATATGGCCTTATGTATCTAGGTTTTGCTCTATTGCAAATCTCTGCTAGGAGAGCCCAAGGTTTCTACTGATTATGACAAATGAGGGAAACCATTGAGCCTAAGTTCATTTGAGTCTGGCTTACTTCACTTAATATGATTTTTTCTAAGTCTTTCCATTTCCTAACAAATGGGGTGATATCATTCTTTCTGACAGCAGCATAGAATTCCACTGTGTACAAATACCACATCTTGTTGATCCATTCAAGGGGGGAAAAAGGAGGAGGAGTGGGGGAGAGGATAATGGGGACCAAGACATGTGAAAGGGTATCAATGTATGTGAATTAACTCACCTTCTATCTGGCAAATATCATGTAACCCTTTTATTAATTACAATAAAAAATCAAAAAAATTAAAAAAATAAAAAGTACAACACAGACACACACACAAAAAAAGAAGTTATAAATTGTGACGAGATGGAAATGAGTGTAATTGTCGACATATTTTTAAAAGATGGTTGTAAAAGTATTTTTCCTGTACATGATGACAAAATAATGGAGAAATAATAGGACCTGTAGTCAAAAAATTTCTATGTGTCATCAAAAATCATGTTAGGAAAAGACAGGAAAGAAAGGAAAGCTGTCCAAGGTAGCTAGATCTTTATCTTAGGGCACAAGGTTAATAAATAAGATACCCAAAACTTGTAAAAAAATGTAGAAAAGTAGCTATATATAATTCTCCACATAAGGCCTAAAATTAAACCATTAAGTGTGGTCAGCTTTGGGAAGCAAATCTGAAGAAGATGACTTGATTTCCATTCCAAGCTTTTTATCATAGTTGAAGCTTACAATTTTCTATCCATGTGAATATACTATTAAGTTATATTTTAAAAGATTAAAATAGCTGCACAAAGTTTCTAGCTTATAAATATATAGAGTAAATAAAAATAACACTCATATTTCCTGTTGTAAAAATAATTTCCAGGTGTTATGTGCCACAGCTCTGTGCAGAGCTGACCAGTAGGTAGGTATGGGAGAGGTAAAATGTCTGCAGAGAAAGGAATTGTGCATATTCTACATTTATATTTTTATCATATATTTTTATTATAATTAATAGAAGGGTTACATTATATTCACCAGATAGGTGCATTACTTCACATACATTGATACCCTTTCTCATGTCTTGGTCCTGATTTCCCTCCCAGCACCCCTGCCCCTCATCTTGTTTTCTCCCCTTCCCTATCCTATTTCAAATAACCAAACACACATATATACAATATATCAGATAACCAGGTGAAATATTGTAACAATATGTGATAACAAAGGGACAGCAAAAGAGATGAGAGATAACAAAGTGCATTAAAGACAACCATCACTCATTATTTGGCTTTTGTTTCTATGTCCTGGAGGTCCTTTCATTTAGCATCATTCTATATGGCCTTAAGTATCTAGGTTTTACTCTATTGTACATCTCTGCTAGGAGAGCTCAAGGTTTCTACTGATTATGACAAATGAGGGAAACCATTGTGCCTATGTTCCTTTGAGTCTGCTTACTTCACTTAATATGATTTTTACTAAGTCTTTCCATTTCCTTACAAATCTACATTTATTTCTTTTGCATTTTTTATTGTAATTAGTAAAAGGATTAGATGATATTTGCGAGATAGAAGGTGCATTAATTCACATACATTGATACCCTTTCACGTGTCTTGGTACCCATTTCCCTCTCCCCCCCACACCCCCCACCCGTCTTGGTTTTCCCCCCTTCCCTATCAAATTTCAAATAACCAAGTACAAATAAATTCAATATATCAGATAACAAAGTGAGATACTATAACAATATGAGATAACCAAGGGACAGCAAAGGAGATGAGAGACAACATAGTACATTAAGGACAACAATCACTCGTTATATGGCTTTTGTGTCAGTATCCTGGTGGTCCTTTCAATTAGCTTCGTACTATATGGCCTTACGTATCAAGATTTTGCTCTATTGCAGATCTCTGCTAGTAGAGCCCAAGGTTTCTACTGATTATGACGAATGAAGGAACCATTGAGCCTAAGTTCCTTTGAGTCTGGCTTACTTCACTTAATATGATTTTTTCTAAGTCTTTCCATTTCCTAACAAGTGGGGCGATGTCATTCTTTCTAACAGCAGCATAGAATTCCATTGTGTACAAATACCACAACTTGTTGATCCACTCATCAACTGAGGGACATCTAGGTTGGTTCCATATCTTTGCTATGGTGAATAGTGCTGCAATGAACATTGTTGTGCTAGTGGATTTAGTATGCCCTTGTTTCTGGATGGTTGGGTAAATGCCAAGTAGTGGAATTGCTGGGTCATAGGGGAGTTCTATGTTTAGCCTTTTGAGGCACTGCCACACTGTTTTCCATAGTGGTTGAATGAGTTTACACTCCCACCAACAGTGTAGTAGTGATCCCTCCGGGGCACATCCCCTCCAGCATCTGTTATTATTCGTTTTCGTGATCCTAGCCATTCTAACTGGAGTGAGGTGGAATCTTAGAGTTGTTTTGATTTGCATTTCTTTTATGACCAGAGATGTTGATCATTTCTTCATGTGTCTATAGGCCATTTTTGTTTCTTCTTCAGAGAAGACTCTCTTTAAGTCTTTGGCCCATCTTTTAATGGGATGGTTGTTACTTTGGAGATCAGTTTTGGAGTGATTCAATTTTTTGGGTTGTTGATGTATTTTAGATATGATGCATTTGTCCGTTGTTTGGTTGTTGAAGATCTTCTCCCACTCTGTAGGCTTCCTAATTAATTTAGTAGCTATGTCCTTTGCCATACAAAAGCTCTGCAGTTTAATGCAGTCCCACTTATCCAGCCTTTCTCTGATTTGTTGTGATTCTTGGTCCTTATTAAGAAAGTTTCAACCTGTGCCAAGGAGGTCTAGTGTATCTCCTATTCCTTTTTGTAAAGTTTTCAGTGTGTCAGCTTTTACCTCCAGGTCTTTGATCCATTTGGAGTTAATTCTAGTGCAAGGTGACGAAGAGATCAGAACAGAAATCCAACAGTTTATGAAATTTAACAGTAAGGAGCACACAAAATACCAACTCCTTTGGGACACAGCAAAGGCAGTACTCAGAGGAAAATTTATAGTGCTGAGTGCCTACAACAACAAGTTGGAAAAATTGCAAACCAACAAGTTAATGTCTCACCTTAAGCTCCTGGAAAAAGAGCAACAAACCAACCCTAATCCCAGTAGAAGAAAGCAAATTATTAAAATCAAGGCAGAATTAAATGATTTGGAATCCAAAAAAAACTATAGAAAGAATCAACAAAACAAGGAGTTGATTCTTTGAAAGAATTAACAAAATTGACAAGCCCTTAGCAAATCTTACCAAAAAAAGAAGAGTGCATATCGAAATAAACAAAATCGCAGATGAAAATGGTAATATCACGACAGAAATTACCAAGATCCAGAATATCATGAGGGAATACTTCTCAAACCTTTACGCCAACAAATTTGAGAATCTAGATGAAATGGATGAATTCCTAGCCAATATTAACATACCCACACAAACCAAGAAGAACTAAGCCAACTCAACAGGCCTGTTTCAAGCTCTGAAATAGAAATGGCAATTAGAGAACTTCCACCTAAGAAAAGCCCAGGGCCAGATGGATTCACAGCTGAATTCTATAAGGTCCTCAAAGCAGAGCTCACACCAATACTCCTCAAGATCTTCAATAAAATTGAAAATGAAGGTTCCTTACCAAACTCATTCTATGAAGCCAGTATAACCCTCATCCCCAAACCAGGCAGAGATTCATCAAAGAAAGAGAACTATAGACCTATTTCTTTGATGAACATCGATGCAAAACTTCTCAACAAAATACTGGCCAATGTCTTCAACAACTCATCAAAAAAATTATACACTATGATCAAACTGGATTCATCACGGGGAGGCAAAGCTGGTTCAACATACACAAATCAATTAATATAATTCAACACATCAACAGGAGCAAGGACAAAAATCACATGATTGTCTCAATAGACGCGGAAAAGGCATTTGACAAGATCCAACACCCCTTTATGTTAAAAGCTCTGGAGAAACTAGGAATCCATGGAACATTCCTCAATGTAATAAAGGCTGTGTATGAGAAACCTACTGCTAGTATTACGCTTAATGGTGAAAATCTAAAGCCATTCCCTCTAAAATCAGGATGAGACAAAGATGCCCACTCTCTCCACTCGTCTTTAATATAGTACTAGAATTCCTAGCCAGTGCAATAAGGCAGGAAGCAAGCATAAAGGGGATCCAAGTAGGGAAAGAGGAAATAAAACTATCCCTCTTTGCAGATGACATGATTCTGTATTTAAAGAACCTTATAGACTCTACTCCCAAGCTCCTTGAGCTGATTCAAAACTTTGGAAGAGTAGCAGGCTATAAAATCAACCCTCAAAAATCAACTGCCTTCCTTTACGCCATGAGAGGAACGAGGCAATAATCAGGAAAGAAACTCCTTTCACAATAGCCTCAAAGAAAATAAAGTACCTAGGAATTAGCTTAACTAAGAATGTAAAGGACCTTTTTGACGAAAACTTTAAAACCCTAAAAAAGGAAATTAAAGCATAACTAAGGAAATGGAAAAACCTCCCATGCTCCTGGATTGGAAGAATCAACATTGTGAAAATGACAATCTTGCCAAGAGCTATCTAGAAATTCAACGCAATACCCATCAATATCCCAATGGCATTCTTTAAAGAAATAGAAAAGGCAATTCAAAATTTCATATGGAATAATAAAAGACCCCGTATAGCAAAAACACTTCTTAGCAGAAAGAACAGCGCAGGAGAAATTTCAATTCCAAACTTTAGACTCTATTACAGAGCTATAATTCTCAAAACAGCTTGGTACTGGCACAAGAACAGGCCTGAAGACCAATGGAATAGAACTGAGGACCCAGATATTAAACCACAGACCTATGGCCACCTAATCTTTGACAAGGGAGCCAAAAAAATAGAATGGAAGAAAGACAGCCTCTTCAACAAGTTGTGCTGGCAGAACTAGTTAAGCACCTGCAAATCTACATTTATATTTAATCTTAGTTCTTGCATTTATTACACTGAACTTGGGCTTTTCAAAAATTCTACTTATTGCAATTGAGAAAACAATCTCTTCTTTTTTAAACTCTTTCATCTTGAAAATGTAAGAATATTGTGAATTGTGACCTTTATTCATTTACTTCATATTGGTATTTCTGAACAATCAATTCTGGAGTTTTGGAAAGGCTAGTTTTCATTTGTGTAATTTTTTTTTCAGGTCTGAAACTGGGACTCCAGCTCAGTAGCTGACACTTGCTCATTAGCTGGTACTTTACCATCTTCCACACTTCCAATCCCAGAAGGACACGTTGAGTTGAGCTAGATGTTTCATTAGATCTCTCTGATTTTTCCCTAAAATATGTCATAATGCAAAGTATATTATCCACATGAAGGACATAAATCTACATAGATCAATGACAATTTGTCCACTGTAACTCTGGGCAGTTTGTTATTGGGACTTTTAAGTGAATGGGTGTTCCCTTCTCTGGTTCTTCAATGTATCATCCTCTTTCTATCATGTCTTCTGTGTCTATCTATCCCCTTCTGGATGTGTGCCAAAGATACACTAGATGATGCTAGGCTTTTCATATTGGCTCCATCCTGCATTATGCAAATGTCCCTTAATTTTCCATTGACTTGTGGATAACTTGGTGGGTGCTCATTGCCTGATTTTTTTTCCTGAGATGCAACTATTTTGTTGAGAATAATTAATTCTTACACCAGTCAATTGTATATTTTAAAGAGAATTGTTAGATGCTTAAATTAAGAGTTCTATATTTATTTACTCTTTTTTTTTGCCAGTCCTGGGCTTGAGCTCAGGGCCTGAGCACTGTCCTTGGACTTTCTCAAGGCTAGAGCTCTACCACTTGAGCCTCAGCACCACTTTCGGCTTTTTTGTATGTATGTGGTACCAAGGAATCGAACCCGGGTCTTCGTGCATGCTAGGCAAGCACTTTAACCACTAGGCCAAACTCCCGGCCCCTTATTTACTCTTTTTATTCCTAATCCAGCTGAAAATTTTGAGCTGAGGCCCTGAGCACTGTCCTTGGACATTCTCAAGGCTAGAGCTCTACCACTTGAGCCTCAGCACCACTTCCAGCTTTTTTCTGTATGTGTGGTACCGAGGAATCGAGCCTGGGTCTTCGTGCATGCTAGGCAAGCACTCTACCACTAGGCCAAACTCCTAGCCCAGCCAGTTGAGAATTTTGAACCCTATGCTCTGTTCTATCTTTAAGGACATGTTTCCTCTGGTGTAGGGAAGTATATGGTTTGGATGGAATATCATAGCAAGCTAGTTAAAAGCACATTAAATGTAAATTGTTTAAATAGCTCAATCTGATAGAGTAAATGAGAGCTAATTTATTTGATATGGATGCTTGAACTCAAGGTCTGCACCTGAGATGGAGAAGGTACTCTATCATTTAAGCCATGGCCCCACTCCTTTCTTTATTTAGCTATTCTATGGGCAATATCTTTTTCTTTCTTTTTCAGTTGTTATCATAAAGTAATGTACAGAGAGGTTACAGTTACATGTCAGGTAATTTTGGACAATATCACCCTTTCCCTTACTATCTCCCAGTTAGTTTAGACAGTATCTTGTGATTTTTTTTTCTCCCACAGAGCTGGCAACTGACTAAAATTGTTCTATTGACTCCTCTCATGTAGCTGGGGTTACAAGTTTGAAACCCTATGCTGGAGGAGCTATTTTAAATTAGAAGGTTAGGGAAGACCTCTTAGAAAGTGAGATTTAATTGACAGAAATGAATTGTGTAAGAAAAATAATTTTTATGTATTTGAAATAGGCTATGGAAGGGGGGAAAACAAGATGAGCGGAGGGGTTGGGGGGAGGGAAATGGGGACACAAACATGAGAAGGCGTAGCAATGTCTGCTAAGTAATGCACCTTCTATCTAGCAAATGTAATTATTAATTACAATGAAAAATATATTTAAAATATTTTTGAAGGGAAAGATAATAGGCATTTAGTTTATTTAGAAAATCCATTTAGTAGATTCATCCATTCAATAAGATGAGATACGGGAAGGCAGAAACTTAATAATAGTTGTGTGCATATTTGAGGGTGGTTATGTCTCACCATTTGAATAATGATTCTTTCCTTCACTCTTGAAGGATCTTGAATAGTTTCTTGACCTCTCAGTGTCTCCTGTGTAACAATATTAATAAAATCTATCTCACAATCTAATTGAAAGGATTAAATAAGAAACACCTGATAACTGTGTAGAATAGTGTGCAGTACACAGATATTTAAAATATATTTGCTAAGTCAATATTCTTGCAAAGCAGTCGAAGGTTGGATGAAGGTTGGAGAGATGAATAGTTCAGACATGAAGTCTAGAAAATCTAAGTGAATATTTGTATTTTATTCTAGGTACAATTGTAAGAAAATGTAGGATTATAAAAGAGAACACGAAGAAGATAATAAAATATCAACCACACTTTAAGATGACGTCCGACCCCAGCTATTATGTGAATAATTAATTGTAAAGGACAAAGTAGGGGCAGAAAGTTCCATGAAGATCTTTTCACATTGGCACAGATAGAACATGAAGGCAGTGATGGAGATAGAAGACATCGTATATTTGGACTACGTATTTAAAAATAAATTTGTGTGAATAGGCTGTGGTTTAAACATGAGGAAGGGTAACAAAAAATCTGTAGTTAAAAATAATATAAGGATATAGAAACAAAAGCCATATAATGGATGATTGTTGTCCTTAAGGTACTATGTTATCTCTCAGCTCTTTTGTTGTCCCTTGGTTATCTCATATTGTTACAGTATCTCACTTTGTTACCTGATATATTGGATATATTTGTATTTGGTTATTTGAAATTGGATAGGGAAGGGGGGAAAACAAGATGAGGGGTGGGGATGGGGGGGGAGGGAAATGGGGATCAAGACAGGTGGAAGGGAATCAATGTATGTGAATTAATGCACCTTCTATCTGGCAAATATCATGTAACCCTTCTATTAATTACAATAAAAATATATGGAAAACAAAAAATAATATAGAATAATTATATAGGATTCTAGACCCACACAATGAGACCAAAAAAAGATACTCATAGAAGTGGAACACAAAGATATAATGCCAAAGTGCCACTTTATATATTCACATTTATGTGTTCAGAACTGTAGTAGGAAGGGTACAGAACTTGAAGGAAAAAGGATAAAAATTGAAACAGTGGAGCTCACTGGACAGGGAGGAAAGTGAACTATACAACTGGGTGGAATTGAGAAGAGGACTGGTAGAGAGTGAAGGAACAGAAGACCCTGTACAAAAGGAAATGTACTCATTGCCTAACTCATGTAATCCCTGTATACATTCCCTCTATCAGAACAATAAAAAATTAAACAAAGTCACACTTTTGGCCAACACTGTGGAAACAGCTACAGTAAACACAATTCCAAATGCAGATTGCTAGAGGGTGCAGGTGACTGTGTTGGGATGGCCAATAAAGAACAGGGGGAAAAGGAAACCAAATATGAAGGAGATGAGCAAGGTACAACTGAGATCCCATTTATTGGCCTCAACAATGGCAGAGTGCTCGCATTTCACACACATCTCAAGAACAACAGCAGTGAACATACACAAGCAGAGAGCCAGGCAGGTCAGAGCCATGCCCAGGGCATCTCCAAAAGCCAGGAAACTTGCAGCTCTAAGGAGGCACTGATCTCTCTGTATGTTGTCATACTAGTGATCTGGACACTTCACACACTCGTCTATATCTGGTG